>NC_044992.1:50855787-51009926 GCF_008728515.1 Papio anubis
CACCGTCTCTACTAAAAATACAAAAAAAATTAGCCGGGCGTGGTGGCGGGTGCCTGTAGTCCCAGCTACTTGGGAGGCTGAGGCAGAAGAATCACTTGAACCTGGGAGGCAGAGTTTGCAGTGAGCCGAGATAACACCACTGCACTCCAGCCTGGGCAACAGAGCAAGACTCCATCTCAAAAATAAATAAGCCGGGCACGGTGGCTCAAGCCTGTAATCCCAGCACTTTGGGAGGCCGAGACGGGCAGATCACGAGGTCAGGAGATCGAGACCATCCTGGCTAACACGGTGAAACCCCGTCTCTACTAAAAAAATACCAAAAAAAACTAGCTGGGCAAGGTGGCGGGCACCTGTAGTCCCAGCTACTCGGGAGGCTGAGGCAGGAGAATGGCGTAAACCCGGGAGGTGGAGCTTGCAGTGAGCTGAGATCCGGCCACTGCACTCCAGCCTGGGCAACAGAGCAAGACTCTGTCTCAAAAAATAAATAAATAAATAAATAAACAAATAAATAAATTTTACTCAAACGACTTTATTTCCTTTTTTGATAGGGCTACCAGATGTCTATCGTAAATCTGGATGTTATTAAAATCTCTCAGGATATCCCTTTGGATAAGATGAAAACACAGAAGACAGTTTATCAAAATTAAAAATAACACAACATTGGGATGGACAACTAGTGTATTGCGGTATAGAATCAAGATTTTTTTTAAAGCTCTTTTTAGGTTAAAATTGTTGGTTAAAAATATTTAATAACAGGCTGGGCACGGTGGCTCACACCTGTAATCCCAGCACTTTGGGAGGCCGAGGCGGGTGGATCACTTGAGGTCAGGAGTTTGAGACCAGCCTGGCCAACATGGCGAAACCCTGTCTTTACTGAAAAATACAAAAATTAGACAGGTGTGGTGGCGCATGCCTGTAATTCCAGCTACTCGGGAGGCTGAGCAGGAGAATCGCTTGAACCCAGGAGGCGGAGGTTGCAGTGAGCTAAGATTGCACCAGTGCACTCCAGCTTGTGTGACAGAGTGATAGTCCATCTCAGAAAAAAAAAATTAACAGCAATAAATGTAAAATTCAGTATTTAGGAATCTAAAATCTACTTACACAAGCTGGAGAAGACTTGGCATAATAGCTACTTCTGTGAAGAAGTCTGGGCCGATTGTGCTGATCACATCAAACTGAATCAACAGTGTGATGTATCTGCCAAAAGGAGCTAGTTGCTATAGTGTCCAACATCGCAGTAAATGGTTGCAGGAAAAGGTCCCAGTGTGCTAACAGACCATGTCCAGTGCTGGGACCACACTCAAGAACTAGGAAAGCTTCCTTCAAAAGCCATCTGACTGGAGAAGATAGTTCTGAGTCACATTTGCTGATTTAGCAATGCCCGTGCCCCTCACCCAGGGGCTGCCAGCAATAGAAAAACCCCTGAAAGAGGGACTACCATGCAGGACACCTGAGCATTAGCCTTAGTTCTAACGGTGAGCCGCCACTGGAGGACAAGAAGGGCACGGACAGCTGCCACATGTTGCCTCCTTGAGTAATGAGTACCCCATCAATGGAAGTTCAAGTAGAGGCAGTCTGCTGAGGACGCTATAAAGGGGATATGTAAAGTGGGAGGCGGGACTATACTGTATAAACTCTTAAGATCGCTGGCATCATTAAGTGCTAGGAAATTTGTTCTAAACTTCCAATACCAGCCCCAGCATGGGAAGCATCCTGTGTTTGCACCGTCAACACACTGACTGCTGAGTTACATGGCTACATGTCCTGCCTGGAGCCAGTACGTAAGGGCAACAGCAGGACACTTTCAGAAAAGTCTCATCTGAACAAAACTGAAGTGTACATGATGACAGCATACACTTACAAGAGTGAAGGCAGAGGTTGCAGTGAGCCGTAATCATGCCACTGCACTACAGCCTGGTGACAGAGTGAAGGGTCCCAAATTATACTCACTCCCTTTCATAAATATCCTCAGTTCAACTCCCCTCTCCCTCCACAGTACAGACTGGACACATCTCTCAACCTGGCTGTACCCAACTATTCACCTTCTCTGTGTCTGCACTAAGGTCACTCAACATGATTGGCAGAGGCACACAATGGATGCCTGTTTACCCCCAAAATTCATGAGGACGCATCTCTAAAAGGGCACTCAACAGTCTTACCCTATTCCCCCTTCAGGTTAACTGGGCCACCAGAAAAGAAGTCACTTACCCTTACCTCCCTGACAGATCTACAGACTCACCTCCTAGCACTGCCCTGTCAGGGAAGAAGGGCCCCTCCTATCTGATGCAAATCTACCTACTGTGGCCAGAGATCCCAACCTCTTGTCTTCTCAGAGTTCACAGGTGACGTGACAGTCACTGAATGTCTAACTCCATCCCACGCTTCTCTAAGCCCAGGCTTGTTATCCAGTTGCCCATTTGCCATCTGCTCTTCAATGTTTCCTGGACAAGACAAAATGGCAATTCAAAAATTCCAGATTCTTCCACAAACTTCTCCCTCTCCCATTGTTTGCCACCTACCTAGAAGGCATCCTTCATTCCTCTCTGTCCCTCACCACCTTGCCCTCACATTCAGCGCATCAAGTCCCGTCAACTCTGAAACCAATTCTCTGCCACCATGTCCCACCCAGACTGCTGTGCCAACCCCTAACCCAGCAGCCTCCTTGCTTCTGCTGCCACTGTCTGATATCAGACCAAGTCCCGTGGCTGCCCATGGTCCCAAAGAACCCAGTCTCTAGGATAACTGTAAGGTCCTGCACCACCTGGCTCCACCTACTTCTCTATCGTCCTGCTCAGCAGGCTTCAACCGCCTGTCTTCTGTCAGTTCCTGAACATCCCAAGCTCTTGTCAACCTGACTTTAGCACCTGCTGTTCCCTCTATCTGAACACTCTTGGCTAGCACCTTGTTCTTCAGATTTCAGCTGAAATCACATCTCAGTGGTCATCTATAAATATTCTCTCTAGAGAGATACATGCCCCTCCCTCCAGTAAGCATAAGCAACAACTTTAAGCTAGGAGACAGACCAGAGTAAAAGGGGTCAGATTAGTAAAAAAAAAATCCACCACTTGCTGGTCCCTCCACGAAAAGACCTGTAAGAAGTTCTTGTCTAACACTGCAGGAGTCCGCAACAGAGGACCAAAGAAAAAGAAGAGGTTAGTTGATTAGTCACTGGAAATATGCCTTAGCCTCACCTTACCCAGCAAATTAAGAAACTTAGCTCCAATTTAGACTTTTCAACGAAACTGGAAATTGTAGGAAAATGGGAGAGGCCAGATAGGAAGGGGGACTACAGTCTGACCAGACTTGGTCCCAGCTGCCAGAGTCTGCTCTAGAGAAACCCGAGGTAGATTCCTGCTGCTTTCCAGTCTGGAACCAGGTGCATCTCTCTATCTTCCCCTGTATCCTTTATTGGTCCTTTGTCCTCTTTCCAAACTTGAACTCCAAGCTTTCCTCAAAACCTACTCCTGGATCACTTTTCATATATTGACTCAGGCAACATATCCAGTTATTATGCTGATGACTTTAAAAACTCTATTTTCCGCTCTGTCTCAACAACTGGGTGCTAGCAAATACCCAAATGAGTGAGTGAATAACTTTCCCTGTCTTGGAGCCTCAAGACACCCCAATAGACCATTAAAGACAAACCTAAACAAATACTCAAAAGGCAACCCATACATGCCACATGATATGAGCGACAGAAACAAATTATTGAAGGAATCAGTTTCCATTCCAGTTGTCAAGAATGGCTTCACGGGTGGCCCTGAAGCAGGGCATTGTAGAGCAAGATAGAGAAGAGATCACCGAGGTTGGAAGTAATCTTAGAGATCATCTAGTCCCTTGCCTTTTATATATATCAATTCTAAGACGCTAATAAATTGGAGTATACTGCTGACTTAACTTTGTGGTCTGGAACCAGTTGGCAAGTTTCTTTTGACATCATGCACTGCACTTTCAGAAACACAAGGGGCAAGGAAAGGTGTCTAAAAATCTAGAAAATATAATTTGTATAGGAAAGAATGTGAAAGGATAAAAAAGATGTTAACAATGTTTTAGAGGGTGGTAGATGAAAATGTCTGCTTTGTCTTCTAGTTTTCCTGTAATGAGCCATGTAAGGTCGTTTTTTTGTTTTTGAGACAGAGTTTTCTTGCTCTGTCACCAGGCTGAAGTGCAGTGGTGCGATCTCAGCTCACTGCAACCTCCGCTTCTTGGGTTCAAGCAATCCTCCTGCCTCAACCTCCCAAGTAGCTGGGACCACAGGTGCACACCACCACGCCCAGCTCATTTTTATACTTTTAGTAGAGATGGAGTTTCACCACATTGGCCAGACTGGTCTTGAACTCCTGACCTCAAGTGATCCCACTCGCCTTGGCCTCCCAAAGTGTTGAGATTACAGGCGTGAGCCACTGTGCCTGGCTGTGTAAGGTTTTTATAACATAAAATAACAAATTTGTTTTGAAACTATTACAGCCACACAGTGTATCACCAGTGGATAGCAGCAGTGGATAGCCACAGGATATCACCAGTGGATAGCAGCTGAAGAGCATCTTTTTCAGATACTTCAATACTGTTTATCTGATTATGTTAAACCCCTAAACTTTAGGCAGTATGTGCAGATGATTCCAAGTTTCTTTTCTTTTTTTTTTTTTTTTTTTTTTTTTGAGGCAGAGTCTGGCTCTGTCGCCCAGGCTGGAGTGCAATGGTGCGATCTCTGCTCACTGTAAGCTCTACCTCCCGGGTTCACGCCATTCTCCTGCCTCAGCCTCCCAAGTAACTGGGACTACAGGCACCCACCACCATGCCCAGCTAATATTTTTGTATTTTTAGTAGAGACGGGGTTTCACCATGTTAGCCAGGATGGTCTGGATCTCCTGACCTTGTGATCCGGCCACCTTGGCCTCCCAAAGTGCTGGGATTACAGGCGTGAGCCACCGTACCCAGCCAAATCCAAGTTTCTTAAAGAGGAATTCTCTGGCACTGACGGCCTCCAGCAGTGATAGGAAAGCAAACCTACCATGCAAATCTAACATCCTCCAACCAGGCAACCAGCTCTCTCCCACACTCCCACTTCTGCCACTGTCCTTACCACTCATCCTGTACATTTCAGCTTCCAGTACTACACATTCTCACCACAGTACCCTCCATGCTATAGCTGCCATACCAAGCACACTCGATCTGTGTATGAATGAAATGCCTCTATTTCCTTTACCAGTATGTCTCACAGGAGAACAGATTATGAGACACACATTCTTAGCCTTTAGCCTCCTCAACCAGTAGTTAACAGGCTGCAGCCACTGAACTCATATTGAAGTGCTTGAGCAATTTTCAAATTTTCAAAGCACCAAACAGAAATCAGCAATGAGCTGCTCAGACTTGAATGGCACAGATTCAGTTATCAACTCACTGTGGTAAGGCTGTTTATACCACAATAATTGGATGCTCTAAATAGCAGTAACTCCAAAGGTGTGTGCGTGGTGGTGGTGAGATTATCAGGTGCTGGGTGTAAAGGTGTGTGTGTGTGTATTTGGTGATAAAGGAGAACACCCCAAAACAAAGCCAAGGAGACACTGCAAAACTGTCCATGCTGCATCATACATGTAAGCTCTCTGTACCACGCTCTTCTGTGGTTCAGTATCCTTTCAATCTAGGTGGCAATTTCTGCCATTCTCACTAGTCTCCTGTGTTCCAGCCTCATTCTGGCAAACAAAATGAGCAGTACACATGCCATCAGTTTGGGAAGTCCCAGCATTAGGAACCCATGAGTGGATAAAGCCTCAGGCTTTCTTCCAGCTCAGCTACCACAGGCAGGTGGGGCACTCTAGACAAGTCACTTGGCCTCAGTGGAACTCATTCTCTATTCTGAAAAAGTTTTGAAAATTATAATCAAGGCCGGGTGTGGTGACTCATGCCTGTAATCCCAGGCATGGGAGTTACCGAGAAGGGTGGATCACTTGAGATCGGGAGTTCAAGACCAGCCTGACCAACATGGAGAAACCCAGTCTCTACTAAAAATACAAAATTAGCCAGGCATGGTGGCACGTGCCTGTAATCCCAGCTACTCGTGCAGCTGAGGCAGGAGAATCAGCTGAACCCGGGAGGCGGAGGCTACAGTGAGCCGAGATCGCGCCATTGCACTCCAGCCTGGGCAACAAGAGCAAAACTCCATCTCAAACAAAAAATTATAATCAAAAGCATTCCTTAGGCACTCCAAGGAAGGGTTAAGGGGTGAGATCTGTGAGACCGAGGGCAGGGCTCTGAGACCCCTACCCCTGCCTGAACCAGATCTGCCCAAGTGCTTCACTTATTAGCCTCCCTTAAAATGCCATCTAAACACAGCTTTTTTTTTTTTTTTTTTAAAAGAGACAGCATCTTGCTGTCACCAGGTTGGAGTGCATCCTGGAGTGCACTGGTACAATCACAGCTCACTGCAGCCTCAACCTTCCTGGCTCAAGTGATCCTCGCACCTCACTCTCCCAAGTAGCTGGCACTACAGGCATGTACCATCGCATCTGTCTAATTTTTTTTAACTTATTTTTTGTAGAGACGGGGGTCTCACTATGCCACCCAGAATGGTCTTGAGCTCCTGCCTCGGCCTCGCAAAGTGCTGGGACTACAGGTGTGAGCCACTGCACCTGGCCTAAATAAACTAAGGCTCCGAAAGCAAACATGGCACTTCTGGAAATCATATACTCCAATCTCACCTCCAGATTTAACTATCCAAGGATCAAGCTAACATTTATACTAACATTTACAGAGCACTTTCTAAGTATTAGGCTTTTAAAATATCTTATTAACCCTTCATACCAATCCTAGGAGATGGATATTATTTCCACATTTACAGTTGGGAAATTTAAGGCTAAGAAAGATGAAATGACTTATCCAGGAACAACATGAGGAATGAAGTTATCAAAGTCCTTGTTCTGTTTTCCATAACTCACTGCCTGCCTTTCCAACGACACTAACTCCACCTCTTGAACTGCTTAACCAGCTCCACATTATTTTAGCAACTAAAACTTAGGAGTTAAAAGTGCTTCCTGCCAAACCCAGTTGATACTTCCCCCCATTTACAAAATTAAGACTAGTAGTGGGGACAGGAAGATGTGGGACACACAATGAAGAGCTTCCTCCCAGGCTTGCTGTTTCCCACTAATTAATCACCTCCACTCCTTTCATCATATCTCTTAGGCTTTCTAGATCTTACAAGGTCTCTTCCCTTCTCCCTTTCTCACCTTCTCTAAGTCTACATTCCCATGTAGGCTAAATCAAAGGCTGTTTTTTTTTTTTTTTGAGACGGAGTCTCGCTCTGTCGCCAAGGCTGGAGTGCAGTGACGCTCTCTCACTCACTGCAAGCTCCGCCTCCCGGGTTCACGCCATTCTCCTGCCTCAGCCTCCCAAGTAGTTGGGACTACAGGCGCCCGCCATCACGTCCGGCTAATTTTTTGTATTTTTAGTAGAGACGGGGTTTCATTGTGGTAACCAGGATGGTCTCGATCTCCTGACCTCGAGATCCGCCCGCCTCGGCCTCCCAAAGTGCTGGGATTACAGGCGTGAGCCACCGCGCCCGGCCAAAGGCTCAGTTCTTTAAATCAAGTTCTGACCAGAGGCAGGTGGATCTGAGTTTACTTCTCAGCTCGCCAACCATTTGTGCCTCCAAACAGTCCTGTAACAAATGGTTCTATGTATGTGACTATAGCCTTTTCCCCACACTCCACCTACACACCACTCCAAACCCTGGACCCCCTTCTTAAAATACACCCTGCACTATATTTCTGGATGAGTCCTTGGGGGTGAAAAGAGAGGGTAAATAGTAGGAAGAAGAGACTCTAAAGGGAAAGGTCAAACCAGACAGACATCCCGTCTTAGGGGTACTTTGGATCCTCTCCCCTGGGGCCTCTAAAGGACGCACAAACCTGAGACATGAGTGATGGTTAAAAAAATTTGGGTTTTATTGTTTTTGCTAAATAATACTAAAAAAAAAAAAATTCATTTTGAAGGCAGGGCTTGAATTATTTAATTTTGATCCATTTATTTAATTAAAAAAAAAGGAAGGGGAAAGAGATCATGGCCAAAAAAATAGTAGTTAACCCCCACCCCACCCCCAAAGCTCTAGCCAGTCATGTGAGCTTCACCCACATTCCACTCAGTGCCTGATATTCGGATGGTGGCATGCTCTGCCCCATGAGACTGCCTGAAGGCACGGGGCAATGGGTGCCAATTTTAGCTCTCAGCAGGTTAGTCAACCAGACAAACTGGTGGGCTAAAGTCCAGAAATTCTTTCCAGGTTTTCTGCTCATTGGCTGAGCACATACAAACTGTCATAAGCTTGTAAAATTTAAGGTGAGTTGGGGTGGAGCATAAGAGCAAGAGGATAGCAGGAGAAGAGAAATTACGGGTCACCCAAGCTTTTTCCTGGGTTGTGGCTCTGGATATAGATTTAAAGAGAGGTCAGAGTAAATGGACTCCAGGTTTCTTATCAAAGAAAACGATCCCTCAAAGAGGAGCTGAGATGTGCCATGCAAAAGAGTTCTTCCTGCAGAGGCACAGGAGAAAGGGCAGCTGACTCTCTCTTGTGGAGTGGCGAGGAAGTTCTTCTAGTACCATGAAGTAAGACAGGCAGAGGGAGAATCCTGAGGTTTGGGCCAAATGTGAGACTGGTACACACACAGTTAAAGACTGAAAAGCCATCAGGAACCCTCAAAGCCAAATTCTATCTGCACACTGGCTCTACAAAGTTCACAGCAAGAATCTCTTGCACCAAGTCAAGTTAGTGGCCTGGCTACAGACGGTGGGGAGGGCAATACATTTTTATTTTCAGAGGGATGAGGTGGGAAGAATAGCCATGATCTAGTAAAAAGAGACCTGCAAGAAGCAGAAAATATTTAGAGAACATTTTAATATATATTTTCATATATATATTTAAAGTTAAGAAAAATAAAACTAATTCAAGCCATGCCCTGTGCAAAAAAAAAAAAAAAAAAAAAAAAAAAAAGGAAAAGAAAACAAAGAAAAATTTAAAGTGAGACCTTTGCTGCTCTGGTCTCAACTTAAGAATCACAGTCAGCTTGTTACTTTTATTTTGGAAGAAAAGATGTAAAAGTTTCTTTCAATCATTCAGAAGGCAAGTGTAGCCACTTATAAAAACAGAATGGCAGGAACAGACTAGGAAAGGAAAGTTGGAAGTAAAAGGGCAGAGTGGGAAAAGAATTTTCAAAAATAAAATTAACAAGGTGACTGTTCCAGAAGAGGGCTGTGAAAAGGACATGGTGGACCGAAGTCTGTTAGTCAAGTAATGATTCAACTTTTAAATTATTCTCTTGTTCTTTTTTGTTGGGTGTTTTGTTTGTTCAAGTCTAAGATTTGGAAATGCTGACCCTTTGTTAAGAGCCAACAGGACATATAGGATCCCTTCCCTCCCCCGGCCTGCCTCCGCTGAAGCCACCACCAGCGCCTCCTTGGCTGGATGCTGGAAGAGTCCTCCATGTGTACGGACTCAGGATGACAGGGCAGCCTCCTTCTGTGGTTGCTGGGCTTGTGAACGTTGCAGTATCTTTTGGCTTTCCACGTCTCTAAAATGTTTTTCAACCTGAAAAAGACCAGGCAACACAGGTGAATAAAGGAGATGGGCAAGAAAGGTCTCCCGAACAATCCAACCCAGGTTTCCACAGCCCCATCCTGGCTGTCCAGCCCATGTACTATCCAGGCACCTTTGCCCTTGCTGTCTATTGGCCTTCCCAACCACAAGGTAGGCCAGGGCCTCCTGCTGCAGCTACATTTTTTTTGCAGTTTCCACTAAGATTGGCTAGAAGAAGGTGAATCTACAAACTAAACTATAAAATACAATGAGGGGAGATAATCATGACCTAAACTCCTACTCTCTGCTATACACAAGTACAAAATGAAAAGCTGGTGGGGGGATTACAGTCTTATCATACCTCCTACATCTATAATGTTGGTCTCTCAATGTTCCTCAGAGGAAAAAAAAAAAAAGCAGGAGTGTTTTGTAAGTTTGTTTTAACAAATGCTAAGTCCAATGACATATGCAGGGCCAGAGACACCATCAGCAACTGATTTATACCAACCAGATCTTTCTAGAAGGGTATCTGCAGCTAAGAAAAACCCAGTATGGGGGCCAGGCATGGTGGCTCATACCTGCAATCCCAGCACTTTGGGAGGCCGAGGTGGGTAGATCACTTCAGGTCAGGAGTTCGAGACCAGCCTGGCCAACATGGTGAAACCCCATCTCTAGCCGGGTGTGGTAGAATATGCCTGCAGTCCCAGGTACTCGGGAGGCTGAGGCAGGAAAATCGCTTGAACCCGGGAGGCGGAACTTGCAGTGAGCCGAGATCGCGCCACTGCACTCCAGCGTGGGCGACAGAGCGAGACTCTGTCTCTAAAAAAGAAAAACTCAATATGGGATGAGAGAAACTGCTCGGGCCCAACACCACGGAACAGCCTTGCTAATTCCAAAAAGCCAGCAAAGGACATAGGGTCACCCACTCACTTCACTCCATATCACCCAGTGGTTCCATTCCCACAGGAGTAGCCAAGCCACAGCTGCAGAGCCCCACAGTGCAGGGAGGCCAGACAGTGATGCTACAGGAGGCAGAGACTGTAGCACAATGTCCTGCTCTGGTGCTAAAGACTGAAGGCCCGAGGAACCATCCTCTCTCCCCTAAAGTTTCAAGGCTCCTTTACTTACTATTTTGCGTACATGGCTCAGTGCACTCCCCTCTTTGCCTTTACAGTTTTCCACTTGATATGGGGGTGTAATAACAACTTCTTCCATGACTACGATGTTTTTTTCTTGCCATTTACAGTCTTTAATGCTGGAAGGAGAAGACAGCAGGCGAAATGTAACCTCTTGGGGGCATCCCACATCTCCTGTCTGATGAATAAATAACTCCAGACGGCTGATCCCAAGTTCCCAGCTCACCACTCAGCCAACAACTAGACACCAGCAGCCCATATAGTAGCCAAGAAACATTCCTTGGGTGCCACTGGCTAGAAAAGCAATGAAACTCATGCACATTTATTCTTGGGAGAGCCCAGAAATTGTTACTCTGAAGCATCAGAGACCTGGAGAGTCATAAAAATGTGATGGTAGCCTCAAGAATCCAAACTAAGATAGTAGCCTAGGGCAGAGGCTGGCAAACTTTTTCTCTTGAGGATCTCTTAACAAACATTTTAGGCTTTGCAGGCCATATCGTCTGTTACAACTAGCACTGAGTTCTGCCACAGTTGTGCAAAAGTAGCCATGGACAATAGGTAAAACAGAGGAGCAGATCTGGTGTGCTGGCATAGTTTGCCAACCATTGGCCTAGCGAGAAACACCACCTTTAGAAAGACAGGAGAACAGGCTGGGCGTGGTGGCTCACACCTGTAATCTCAGCGCTTTGGGAGGCTGAGGCGGGTAGACTGCTTGAGTCCAGGAGCTGGAGACCAGCCTGGGCAACATGGCAAAAACTCGTCTCTACTAAAAATACATACAAAAAATTAGCCAGTAGTGGTGGCATGCGTCTGTAGTCCCAGTTACTCCAGAGGCTGAGGTGGGAGAATCACCTGAGCCGGGGAGATCGAGGCTACAGTAAGCTAAAATTGCACCACTGCACTTCAACCTAGGCGATAAAAGTGAGACCCTGTATCAAAAAAAAAAAGAGAGGCTGGGCGTGGTGGCTCACACCTGTAATCCCAGCACTTTGGGAGGCCAAAGAAGGCGGACCATGAGGTCAGGAGATCGAGACCATCCTGGCCAACATGAAGAAACACTGTCTCTACTAAAAATACAAAAATTAGCTGGGCGTGAGGCTGCACGCCTGTAGTCCCACTTACTCGGGAGGGTGAAGCAGGAGAACTGCTTGAACTTGGGAGGCAGAGATTGCAGTGAGCCAAGATTGAACCACTGGACTCCAGCCTGGCGACAGAGTGAGACTCTGACTCAAAAAAAAAAAAAAAAGAGAGAACAAACTCCCCATCTTCTCTGACCCTATCACCCATAATGGGAGCTGCTCTTCAGACTGGCTCTTCTCAATTATCAGACAGTTGGGCACTTGCCAGACTGGGAAAACCCATTCCAGTTCACACTTGAGAAGCCCCAGGGCAGCTGATGCGACTGAGAGTTCCTTCACATACCTGTAAATGTTCAGATACTCACACCACGGCCTCAAACAGCTCTGATGCCAGCTGCCATCTGTGCACCAGATCCAGGGTGGTTAAACAGAGTAACAGAAGGCAGTGTGGGGTGGGGAGCGGGGGTGGAGAGGGGTGTCAAATGTTCCAGTTTTTCAGCAGCTAGGGAAGCTAGTGGAGAGTCAAATGACTTCTGCTGTGACAAAATGTCTTTTTTTTTTTTTTTGAGACAGAGTTTTGCTCTTGTTGCCCAGGCCGGAGTGCAGTGGCAGATCTCGGCTCATTGCAACCTCCACCTCCAGGATTCAAGCGAATCTCCTGCCTCAGCCTCCCGAGTAGCTGGGATTACAGGCATGCACCACCACGCCTGGCTAATTTTGTATGTTTAGTAGAGATGGGGGTTTCACCATGTTGGTCAGGCTGCTCTGGAACTCCCGACCTCAGGTGATTTGTCGCCTCAGCCTCCCAAAGTGCTGGGATTACAGGCGTGAGCCACCGCACCTGACCAACAAAATGTCTTTTAAGAGGTGGTTAAGAAGGTGACCTGCTCTAACTCCGTGTTCATCCCAATCTACATTGGGAAAAGTGATATAATCCAAAACTAAGTTTTACAGACAAGAAACTGAAGACCAGAGAAGACAACTTGTCTGTGATTACACTATTTTTCTGTGTGGAAAGGGGGCTACAGTACCCGCAGCTCTGGATGCCGGCATTTTGCCAATACCCTACCAGCTTCCCCAGTAGACTTTTAGGAGACAACCACCCAAAAGCCTGCCACCAGACAGCACAACCAGGTAGCATTACCCCAGGACAAAAGACCTCTCCGATCCCCCAACTCACGTCTTGTGAATGGTCTGGAAGAGCTGCTGGCCCTCTAGAGAGACACCAGCACTGATTGCATAGGCCTGGCTCAGCTTCTCCTCCTTCTCTGTCCGTGCTTTGCTGGCAAGCTAGGGTGGAAGAGAGGAAAGAGACTCAGAATAGGATTCATCTTCATTCTTCCCAACAGTCAGGACCTAAGCTGAAGAAAGGAGGCCAAGAAAGACTGGTTTGGACAGATTTCTGTTTTCTCAGAAATGAAAAGTGAAACAAATTTTAAAAACCCACAACATACCTGAACAGTTACCAGTATTCCAAGAAAATGTTCCTTCCTTCCTTCTAATACTTACTGCATACCTACCATGTGCCAGACATTCACTATGCTAGGCTAAATACAGCCTGAAGTGGGTGGGGGAGACAAACTATAAAAAAGTAACTGAAAACAAGGTAACTTCAGACAGTGATAAGCACTAGGAAGAAAATAAAGCACTTTTAAAATTATAGAGTGTGGCTGGGGGACTATGTGATGGCAAATGATGGTCAGAGATTTAAAACTATATACATTTCCAACCAGGGGTGGTGGCTCATGCTTGTAAATCCAAGCACTTTGGGAGGCCGAGGCAGGTGGATCACATGGTCAGGAGCTCAAGACCAGCCTGGCCAAGATGGTTGAAACCCTGTTTCTATTAAAAATACAAAAAAAAAAAAAAATTAGCTGGGCATGGTGGGGGACTCCTATAATTCCAGCTACTTGGGAGGCTGAGGCAGAGAACTGCTTGAACCCAGGAGGAGATGGTTGCAGGGAGTCAAGATCGTGCCACTGCACTCTAGCCTGGGTGACAGAGCAAGACTCGATCTCAAAAAAAAAAAATATATATATATATATATATATATTCACACACACACACACACACACACACACACACACTTTTAACTGGCTGTATCACTGAGGTCAGGAGTTCGAGACCAGGCTGGCCAACATGGTGAAACCCCATCTCTACTAAAATTACAAAAATTAGCCGGGCATGGTGGTGCACGCCTTTAATCCCAGCTACTCAGAAGGCTGAGGCAGCAGAATCACTTGAACCCAGCAGGCAGACGTTGCGGTGAGCCGAGGTCATGCTACAGTACTCCAGCCTGGGCAAAGAAGAGAGACTCTGTCGCTTAAAAAAATATATATATATACATACACACACACACACACACACACACACACACGCGCGCGCGCGCATAATTTCCATTTCAAGATGAAAATAAGGAATGTTTATGAGCTGTTGTGCTAGAGCCTCCAGTTTAAAAATTAATACATACTACACCTTCACAGACCACAATTTGAGCCTCTAAAAACTCTTACAGGACATTATCTGTGCTCACATAAGGAGCCAGGATTCAAGTAAATCTAACCATAAACGCTGTCCACCTTTGCTTCAGCTAAAGGCAACCCTGTCCCGTTTTTGAGAAAAAGGAAGAGTCTGAATTCTACGTCATCTCTGTTCCTTCACTGCCCTCTGGTGGAACAATCCACAAACTGATCAAAAGAAAATCTAGTAAAATCTGGTAGTCTACTACAATCTGGTAAATTCTACCCTGTCAATCCCTATCACCTCTCCAGCACATTTCTGATCCCCACCCCACACTACTGGATGCCAGAGATTCCAGAGGCACAAATTTGTTTGAGTGTAAGACAAAACAAATGTGCCAGACAAGGTAGTTAAAACAAAAGCAAACAATGCATCTTAAAAGTCCAACAAATAATCTGGAGACTTTTCAGACCCATGAACATAAACAGCTGAGTCTAACAATGCTGCAGCACATGTGCAAACACACACAAAAACACACAATTTGTCCTCAAACATCAGTTCCTTAAATAAGAAGAGGCACTGGCCGGGCGCGGTAGCTTATGCCTGTAATCCCAGCACTTTGAGATGCCAAGGCGGACGGATCACCTGAGGTCAGGAGTTCGAGACCAACCTGGTCAACATGGTGAAACCCTGTGTCTACTAAAAATACAAAGATTAGATGGGTGTGGTGGTGCGTGCCTTTAATCCAAGCTACTCGGGAGGCTGAGACAGGAGAATCGCTTGAACCCGGGAGAAGGAGACTGCAGTGAGCCGAGATCACACCACTGCACTCCAGCCTGGGCGACAGAGCAAGACACCATCTCAAAAAAAAAAAAAGCGGGGGGGACCATACCTACAGCATGTTCCAAAAGTACCTTGATGCTTGGAATCTTCAAACATTTATATTCTGCTTTTACAGTGATCCATCAAACCATAAACCAAGCATAGCTTTTTTTTCTTGAGATTGAGTTTCGCTCTTGTTGCCCAGGCTGGAGTACAACGGCGTGATCTCAGCTCACTGCAACCTCCACCTCCCAGGTTCAAGCGATTCTCCTGTCTCAGCCTCCTGAGTAGCTGGGATTACAGGCGCACACCACCACCCCCAGCTATTTTTTTTTTTTTTTTTTAGACAAAGTCTTGCTCTGTCGCCCAGGCTGGAGTGCAGTGGCGCAAGCTCTGCTCACTGCAAGCTCCGCCTCTGGGTTCACGTCATTCTCCTGCCTCAGCCTCCCGAGCAGCTGGGACTACAGGTGCCTGCCACCATGCCCGGCTACATTTTTTTGTATTTTTTTAGTAGAGATGGGGCTTCACTATGTTAGCCAGGATGGTCTCGATCTCCTAACCTCGTGATCCATCCACCTCGGCCTCTCAAAGTGCTGGGATTACAGGCATGAGCCACCACGCCCGGCCATTTTTTTGTATTTTTAGTAGAGACAGGGTTTCACCATGTTGGCCAGGCTGGTCTCCAACTCCTGACCTCAGGTGATCCACCCGCCTCAGCCTCCCAAAGTGCTGGGATTTCAGGCATGAGCCACCGCGCCCAGCTCCAAGCATAGTTTTATAGCAGGGGAAGTAAACCAAGTGTCTAATTCTTTGTTTATAAAATTAAGCACTTTGTCAAGGCTTAAGTTTGACTATGAAAAAAAAGGAGGCCTTCGACTGCCATGTGGCACTGGGTATTCTTGTCCTTGCAAGTTTCAAAGACTGTCTTAGGAAGGAGGAGCGGGTGTGAGCACAGAAGGCCAGCTCATGCTGTCATTTCAGCCTCCCTGGGTAAGAGAGGGAAGATGGCAAAACTCTGCAGTGATCTGAAGCCAGAGCTCCTTTTTCACAGGATCTCTAGGACGTGGAGAGAAACAAATACAGCAGCAATATATATATAATCTTTCAAGACTGGCTGCCATTCTGGCCCCACCAGGCTATAACTTTACAGACAAATAAACACACAGGCTGACAGCATTCGAAGCAGTGGCAATCCCAACTGTAGCAAGAAAGCCTTTTAGCCTCTATGTAGTATCTATGGAAAGAGAGCTGCTGATGATGTATTTTAAGCAGCAACAAGCAACGCTTACTCAAGCACCAAAAAAACCCTGGTAACAAGGAGAAGTTTCCTTTTTTTTTTTTTTTGAGACGGAGTCTTGCTCTGTGGCTCATGCTGGTACAGTGGTGCGATCTCAGCTCACTGCAACCTAAGAAGGAGTTTCCTGGAATCTTGCTTTCCAAACAATGCCTTAAGAAAATCTGAATTCGGCCAGCACTGTGGCTCACGCCTGTAATCCCAGAATTTTGGGAGGCTGAGGTGGGAGGATCACTTAAGCCAAGTAGTTACAGACCAGCCTGGGCAACATAGTGGGCAACATAGTGGGACCCTCTCTCTATTAAAAAAAAAAAAAAACATCTTCAAGGAAAGAAGGAAAAACTGGAGGGTGGCAGAGCTCCTGGGAAGCATCTAGTGGTCAGGCAGGCATTTACCTTACAAGCAGACTGGAGGATCTCACTTTGAAACCTCAATCCCCTTTAAAAACATTTATTCCTGAAAATCAAAATCATCTCCGAATGCTGGGTCAGAGAAAGCTGCTTCTATAAAGCTTGTGTTGACTAGATAGTCTGAACGCTCAAAGAGTAAAATGTCTTTGTCACCTACATAGTAGCTTAAAAACATAACATCACCCCATTTAGTAAGAGAAAAGAGTTGGCTCAGGAAACCAGGCATCTATGTAGAATGTTTAAGAATGGAACTGACAAATTAAGCTAGAGAAGGGGAGGAAAAAAAGCTGGAAGAAGAGCCACTTGAATTTTTGCCAGAGAGAAAATAAAATGGATATAAATCTCAGCCAGAAGTGATTCTTTAGACAGGCTGAGTAACAATGACACACTGGTTATAGAACGATTTCAAAATACACCCCCTACCCCCGCCAAAATACCAGTTGTGCAAGTGCAATCTCCCCTAAACGCTCCAAAAGCAAAGGAGAATGGATTAGACAATTCTCCATTTCAATCCTAATGCAAACAGATCCCAAATGCTAAATGATGTAAGGGGGCACTTGGAAAAGTCAGCAGAAATGACTGTAAGCTGACTACGTATTTTCAGTTTGCCCCCAATATCCCCAACCTATAGTAATGCTTTAAGGATCTAGACTGAGCTACAGGGATCTGCTTTTAACAGGAAGCTGTACAAATGTGATAAAATCTCCCAGAGAGGACCCCATCAATTAGGAGTCCCCATCAATGGGGGAGACCGCTGTCAAGAAAAGAAATTGGGGGTGGGGAGAGGAAGATTACCTTGTCCTTTTTTTAGTTATGAAAACTCATACAGAACATGAATATGCCTTCTTTTGTAAAGCAAATGATTATCACTCTACCCTCAATTTAGCTACCGTACAAATCTAAACTTTCCCACATATTTTTGCAAATGACTATATACCTATAAATGGCCCAATTATTCCAAGTTAGTAAGTTTATAGTTTTTGTCAAACCACTGGAGAGAACCAATAAAAGCTGCCCTCAGTAGAGAAAGTGTAGAATGTGCCTTTTAGGCTTGGGAGGGCCACCAAGATTACTTTTTAAAATCTTTCTTTTTTTTGAGACGAAGTCTTGCTCTGTCACCCAGGCTAGAGTGCAGTGGTGCAGTATTGGCTCACTGCAACCTCTGCCTCCCAGGTTCAAGCGATTCTCCCGCCTCAGCCTCCCAAGTAGCTGGGATTACAGGTGCTCAGCACCACGCCTGGCTAATTTTTGTATTTTTAGTAGAGACAGGGTTTCACCATGTTGGCCAGGCTGGTCTCCAACTCCTGACCTCATGATCTGCCCGCCTCGGCCTCCCAAAGTGCTGGGATTACAAGAGTGAGCCACCACGCCTGGCCTTAAATCTATTTCTACAGTTTTTCCTTTACTAGATAGTTCATATAAATTGAACCATACAATATGTTGATTTCTATAGTTTTTCCTTTACCAGATATTTCATATAAATGGAATCATACAATATGTTGACTTATGTCTCTGGCTTCTTTCACTCAGCATATGTCTGAGGTTCATCCATTTTGTTTCATATACCAATAGTTTTTTAAATTGCTAGGTAGCATTCCACTATGAGGATACAGTTCTATCTTTTATATATTCATTCACTAGTTGATGGACAATTGATCAAAATCTGAATTGTTTCAGTTTTGTTTTTTGTGTTTTCTGAAACAGAGTCTCACTCTATCACCCAGGCCGGAATGCAATGACACAATCTCAGCTCACTGCAACCTCCACCCACTGGGCTCAGGCAAACCTCCCACCTCAGCTTCCCAAGTTAACTGGGACCACAGATGCACACCACCACGCCTGGCTAAGTTTTAGTATTTTTTTGTAGAGATAGAGTTTAACCATGTTGCCCAGGATGGTCTTGAACTCCTGAGCTCAAACGATCCACCCACTTTGGCCTCCTAAGGTGCTGGGATTACAGACATGAGCCACCCTAGCCGGCTGTTTCCAGTTTTTGGCAGCAATCACACACAAGTCTTTGTGCATGTAAAAGTAAAAACATTTTACTTTTTAAAAGTAAGAAGTCTCTGTGTGTGGACATGTTTTTACTTTTGTTGAGTAGATACCTAAGAGTAGAATTTCTGGGTCATATGGTAAATGTTTAATTTTTAAAGTAATTGTCTTCCTCAATTAAAGTTTCCTCAAAAACAAAACAAAAGGCAGTGGCTCACACCTGTAATCCCAGCACTTTGGGAGGCTGAGGCAAGTGGATCACAAGGTCAGGAGATCGAGACCATCCTGGTTAACACGGTGAAACCCCGTCTCTACTAAAAATGCAAAAAATCAGTCAGGCATGGTGACGGCCACCTGTAGTCCCAGCTACTGGGGAGGCTGAGGCAGGAGAATGGCGTGAACCCAGAAGGCAAGCTTGCAGTGAGCCGAGATCCCGCCACTGCACTCCAGCCTGGGGAACAGAGCCAGATTCTGTCTCAAAAAAAAAAAAAAGGAACTGTCAAATTGTTTTCTACAGTGGTTGTAACATTTTACATTGTCACCAGTAATGTTTGATAGTTTTTTGGTTTTTATTGACAGTCTCTCTCACTGTCGCCTGGGCTGGAGGGCAATGGTGAGATCTTGGCTCACTGCAACCTCCGCCTCCGGGGTTCATGCGTTTCTCCTGCCTCAGCCTCTCGAGTAGCTGGGATTACCGGCGCCCGTTACCACGCCTGGCTAATTTTTTGTATTTTTAGTAGAGATGGGGTTTCACTATGTCAGCCAGGCTGGTCTTGAACTCCTGACCTCATGATCTGCCCGCCTCAACCTCCCAAAGTGCTGGGATTACAGGCATGAGCCACAGCGCCCAGCCCTAATGTTTGATAGTTCTAAATCTGCCACCTACTCACCAATACTGGGTACTGTTAGCCTTTCTGATCTCAGCCATTTTAGCAGAAGTGTAGCAGTTTCACACTGTAGTTTTCACATGTACTTCCTTTATGTCTACTGATATCAAGCATCTTATGTGCTTATTTGTATTTACTGCATCTTTTCTGATACAGTATTCAAAGCTTTTGCCCAGTTTTTAATTGGACTGGCTTTTTTTTTGAGATGGAGTCTCGCTCTGTCACCCAGACTGGAGTGCAGTGGTGCCATCTTGGCTCAGTGCATCCTCTGCCTCCCAGGTTCAAGCAATTCTCCTGCCTCAGCCTCCCGAGTAGCTAGGACTACAGGCCCCTGCCACCACGCCCAGCTAATTTTTGTATTTTTACTAGAGAGTGGGTTTCACCATGTTGGTCAGGCTGGTCTCCAACTCTCGACCTCAGGTGATTCACCTGCCTCGGCCTCCCAAAGTGCTGGGATTACAGGCATGAGCCACCATGCCCAGCCTGGACTGTCTTATTATCATTATTATTATTTTCTTTTTTTTTTCTTAGACGGAGTCTCACTCCGTCGCCCAGGCTGGGGTGCAGTGGCCGGATCTCAGCTCACTGCAAGCTCCGCCTCCCGGGTTTACGCCATTCTCCTGCCTCAGCCTCCCAAGTAGCTGGGACTACAGGCGCCCGCCACCTCGCCCGGCTAGTTTTTGTACTTTTTTAGTAGAGACGGGGTGTCACCATGTTAGCCAGGATGGTCTCGATCTCCTGACCTCGTGATCCACCCGTCTTGGCCTCCCAAAGTGCTGGGATTACAGGCTTGAGCCACCGCTCCTGGCCTATTTTCTTTTTTGAGATGGGTCTTGCTCTGTTGCCCAGGCTGGAGTGTACTGTCACAATCATGGCTCACTGCAGCCTTGACCTCCTTGGCTAACACAATGCTCCCACCTCAGCCTCCCGAGCAACTGGAACCACAAGCAAGGACCACCATGCCTGGCAGGTTTTTTGTTTTATCATTTTATGTAGTGATGGGGTCTCCCTATGTTCCCCAGGCTGGTCTCAAACTCCTGATCTCATATCATCCTCCCATCTCAGCCTCCCAAAGTGCTGGAATTACAGGCACAAACCACCATGCCCAGCTTGCCTTATTAAGAGTTCTTGGCTGGGCGTGGTCACTCACACCTATAATCCTAGCACTTTGGGAGGCTGAGGAAGGCAGATCACTTGAGCCAGGGGTTTGAGACCAGTGTAGATAACAGAGACAGTGTCTGTATTAAATATACACACACACACACAAATAAAAACAGTTCTTTATATATTCTAGACACAAGTGCTCCATAAGATATATGTTTTGCAGATTATTTCTCCCAGTCTATGGCTTGTCTTTTCATTTTCTTTCTTTTTTTTTTTTTTTTGAGGCCGAGGTCTCGCTCACAATTGCCCAGGCTGGAGTGCAGTGGCGGATCTCATTTCTGCAAGCTCACGCCTCCCCAGGTTTGTGCCATTCTCCTGCCTCCAGCCTCCCGAGGTAGCTGGGACTACAGGCCAGCCACCCTCAGCCCGGGCTAGTTTTTTGTATTTTTAGTAGAGCGGGGTTTCACCGTGTTGTAGGATGGTCTCGATCTCTGACCTGCGTGATCTGCCGTCTTGGCCTCTCCCAAAGTGCTGGGATTACAGGCGTGAGCCACCGTGCCCGGCTTTTCATTTTCTTTATGCAGCAAAACATAGAAAATTTTTTTCCAGGCCAAGGACAGTGGCTCATGCCTGTAATCCCAGAACTTTGGGAGGCCAAGGTAGGCAGATCACTTGAGCCCAGGAGTTCGAAACCAACCTGGTCAACATAGCGAAACCCCATCTCTACAAAAATTACAAAAATCAGCCAGGCATGGTGACATGTGCCTGTAGTCCCATCTACTTGGGAGGCTGAGGCAGAGCAATTGCTTGAACCCAGGAGGCAGAGGTTTCAGTTAGCCAAGCTTGCGCCACTGCAATCTAGCCTGGGTGATAGAGAGAGAGACTATCTCAGGGAAAAAAAAAAAAAGTTTACCATAAAAAGCCCATGACTATCACCCATACTACACTCATTTTCAACGCAAACACGATAGCTGCTGGCCTCACTATCAATCAGTTAGGAGCACTAACTGGTTAGCATCTCAAAGAATAAAAAGTACCAAGTTTAAGAACAGCCTGGGTTCAGGCAAACCAAGAAGCATAAACCTACAAATATTTGTTACTAATGTGCATATGGCTTACTCTTGAAATCACTGCACATGACAACCTGTGCTTACCTGGCTCTCCTTTCATTCTGCATGATTCCCAGTGAAAACACAGTCCTTGTATACTAACCAGTGCTTCCTCCTGTGCCCGTTTTATATATAGCACCTTGATGTGGGCAAAGGAGAAAAGTATATGCATTCAATACCAAAGCACATCAATATTAAAAGGCTTCTAGGCTGGGCGCGATGGCTCATGCCTATAATCCCGGCACTTTGGGAGGCCAAGGCAGGAAGATCACTTGAGTTCAGACCAGACTGGCCAACACTGTGAAACCCTATCTCTACCGAAAATACAAAAATAAGCGCCTGGCGTGGTAGTGCACACCTGTAGTCCCAGCTACTTAGGAGGCTGAAGCAGAAGAATCGCTTGAACCCCGGGAGATGGAAGCTGCGGTGAGTTGAGCTTGTGCCACTGCATTCCAGCCTATGTGACAGACACTCTGTCTTAAAAAAAAAAAAAAAAAAAAAAAAAAAAAAGGGCTTCAAATCATGCCTGATGCTGGGTAACCCTTATTTTTGTTTGTTTGTTTGTTTTTTGAGACGGAGTCTTGCTCTGTCGCCCAGGCTGGAGTGCAGTGGTGCGATCTCGGCTCACTGCAAGCTCCACCTCCCGGGTTCACACCATTCTCCTGCCTCAGCCTCCCAAGTAGCTGGGACTACAGGCGCCCACCACCGTGCCTGGCTAATTTTTTTGTATTTTTAGTAGAGACGGGGTTTCACCTTGTTAGCCAGGATGGTCTTGATCTTCTGACCTCGTGATCCGCCCACCTCAGCCTCCCAAAATGCTGGGATTACAGGCGTGAGCCACCGCGCCCAGCCTTGTTTCTTTGTTTTTAAGAGACAGGGTCTCACTCTTCTGCCCAGGCTTGAGTGCAGTGGCACGATCCTAGCGCAATGCAGTCACATACTCCTGGGCTCAAGCCATCTTCCCACCTCAGCCTACTGAGTAGCTGAGACTATAGGCGTATGCCACCACACCCAGCTACTTTTTTTTTTATTTTTGTAGAGACAGGGTCTTGCTATATTGCCCAGGCTGGTCTTCAACTTCTGGCCTCCAGCAATCCCCCCGCCTCAGCCTCCCAAAGTGCTGGGATTAAAGGCATGAGCCACTGTGTCCCGCAAGTGAGTGATTTAATGAACACCAAGGACACACATCTCGTCTGCACACAGTGACATGGAAGGAAAAGGGAGGAGCCAAAAGAACAAAATCCAAGCAACATGCACTTCATCTTGTTATTTAGTCACCAGCTGGGCCATCTTATTTCCACATGCCCAGACCAGGAAGGCACAGGTGCTGTGGGGAATCCAGAGGGATTCCTACTACAAGTATTTAACAGGCTGAGACAGCTGATACAACAAGGGAAGCAGAGAAGCCAGAGAGGAGCCTGCTGGGTGTGACCTACTGACTCCAATGAGCCACTCTCAGTTTGTCTTCTCTGTGTATTTGGGTCTTCCAACCAGCTGCCCTCACAGAGGGCTTAGGAAACACTGCAGCTGCTGCCCGGAACTGTTTGTGATGCCTTCAAGCCTGTCAAGGGATGGCAGACCAGAGTGGCTAAGAACAACTGTCATCGTAAGGGCCCTTGCATGTTCCCTATGTTTCGAATCTGGGATAGGCTTTTGGAAAGTCTTCATTCTTTTTATTTTTTTGAGATGGAGTTTCTCTCTTGTTGCCCAGGCTGGAATGGCATGATCTCAGCTCACGGCAACCTCCACCTCCCAGGTTCAAGCAAGCAATTCTCCTGCCTCAGCCTCCCAAGTAGCTGTGATTACAGACATGTGACACCATGCCCAGCTAATTTTGTATTTTTTTTTTTAGTACAGACGGGGTTCTGCCCCCAGACGGGGGTTTGCCAGGCTGGTCTCAAACTCCTGACCTCAGGTAATCCACCCGCCTCGGCCTCCCAAAGTGTTGGGGTTACAGGCGTGAGCCACTGCACCCGGCCAAAGCCTTCATTCTTAGCTAGCAACAAACAGGCTCTCAAAAATATATCTTGCAAATATCAGCATCCCCAGCTCAACTGTTCCTAGCTGAAAGTTTGTGCCTGAACATTTCTTTTTTCTTTTTTCTATTTTTTTTGAGATAGAGTCTCGCTCTGTTACTCAGGCTGGAGTTCAGTGGCGTGATCTAGGTTCACTGTAACCTCCACCTCCTGGGTTCAAGTGATTCTCCTGCCTCAGCCTCCAGAGTAGCTGGAATTACAGGCACGTGCCACAACACCCAGCTAATTTTTGTATTTTGAGAAGAGATGGGGTTTCACCCTGTTGGCCAAGCTAGTCTCGAACTCCTGACCTTAAGTGATCCGCCCACCTCAGCCTCCCAAAGTGTTGGAATCACAGGCATGAGCCACTGCACCGACTGTGCCTGAACATTTCCAATAAAATACTGTTTCTGGATAGGCGTGGTAGCTCACACCCGTAATTCCAGCACTTTGGGAGACAGGCGGGTGGATACTTTGAGCTCAGGGGTTTGAGACCAGCCTGGGCAACATGGCAAAACCCCGTCTCTACAAAAATTTTTTTAACAAATTAGCTGTGGGGCTGGGCATAGTGGCTCACACTTGAAATCCCAACATTTTGGGAGGCTGAGGCGGGCGGATCATGAGATCAAGAGATCGAGACCATCGTGGCCAACATGGTGAAACCCCCTCTCCACTAAAAATACAAAAATTGGCTAGGAGCGGTGGCTCACGCCTGTAATCCCAGCACTTTGGGAGGCAGAGGAGGGCAGATCACAAGGTCAGGAGTTCAAGACCAGCCTGGCCAATATGGTGAAGCCCCATCTCTACTAAAAATACAAAAAGTGGCTGGGCGCGGTGGCTCAAGCCTGTAATCCCAGCACTTTGGAAAGCCGAGACGGGTGGATCACAAGGTCAGGAGATCGAGACCATCCTGGCTAATCTAATCTAGACCCATCTCTACTAAAAAATACAAAAAACTAGCCGGGCAAGGTGGCGGGCGCCTGTAGTCCCAACTACTCGGGAGGCTGAGGCAGGAGAATGGCGTAAACCCCGGAGGCGGAGCTTGCAGTGAGCTGAGATCTGGCCACCACACTCCAGCCTGGGCGACAGAGCGAGATTCCATCTCAAAAAAAAAAAAAAAAAAAAAATTAGCCAGGCATAGTGGCAGGCATCTATAGTCCTAGCTACTGCTGAGGCAGGAGAATTGCTTGAACGTAGGAGGCAGAGGGTGCAGTGGGCCAAGATCGTGCTACTGCGCTCCAGCCTGGCAACAGAGCGAGACTTCGTCTCAAAAAAAAAAACAAAAAACATTAGCTGGATGTGGTGGCGTGTTCCTCTGGTCCCAGTTACTCAGGAGCCTAGCTTGCGCCTAGGAGGAGGAGGTGGCAGTGAGGTGAGATTGCACCACTGCACTCCAATCTGAGTGACAGAGTAAGATCCTGTCTCGGGAAAAAACATATACATGTACTGTTCCCTACAAATTGGACAGTTAAGAACTAAAAAAATACAGTGCTCTACTTGAAGTTATGTCCTAGAATACATAAGAGTAAATAAATAACAATGAATCAAAATACTGAATCAGGCCAGGATTAGTGGCTCATATCTGTAACTCTAACACTTTAGGAGGCCAAGACAGGAGGATGGCTTGAGTCCAGGGCTGCAAGACCAGACTGGGCAACATAGCAAGGCCCCTGACTCTACCAAAAAAATTTTAGGACAGGCACAGTGGTTCACGCTTATAATCCCAGCACTTTGAGAGGCCGAGGCGGGTGGATCACTTGAGGTCAGGAGTTCAAGACCAGCCTGGCCAACAAAACCCCATCTCTACTAAAAATACAAAAATCAGCTGGATATGGTGGCATGTGCCTGTAATCCCAGCTACCTGGGAGGCTGAGGCAAGAGAATTTTTGAACCGGGGAGGCAGAGGTAGCAATGAGCCAAGATGATGCTAATGCACTCCAGCCTGGGTGACAGAGAAAGACTCCATCTTAAAAAAAATTTTTAAAGTTTAAATTAGCCGGCCGGGCGCAGTGGCTCAAGCCTGTAATCCCAGCACTTTGGGAGGCCGAGATGGGCAGATCACGAGGTCAGGAGATCGAGACCATCCTGGCTAACACGGTGAAACCCCGTCTCTACTAAAAAATAGAAAAAACTAGCCGGGCAAGGTGGCTGGTGCCTGTAGTCCCAGCTACTCGGGAGGCTGAGGCAGGAGAATGGCGTAAACCCAGGAGGCGGAGCTTGCAGTGAGCTGAGATCCGGCCACTGCACTCCAGCCGGGGTGACAGAGCCAGACTCTGTCTCAAAAAAAAAAAAAAAAAAAAAGTTTAAATTAGCCAGGCACAGTCGTGCACGCTGGAGCCGAGGAGGTCAAGGCTGCAGTGAGCTACGATCATGTCACTGCATCCCAGTCTGGGCAACAGAGCAGGTCCGTCTCTAAATTTAAAAAGAAGCGCCGGGCGCGGTGGCTCAAGCCTGTAATCCCAGCACTTTGGGAGGCGGAGATGGGCGGATCACGAGGTCAGGAGATCGAGACCATCCTGGCTAACAGGGTGAAACCCTGTCTCTACTAAAAATACAAAAAACTAGCCGGGCGAGTTGGCGGCGCCTGTAGTCCCAGCTACTCGGGAGGCTGAGGCAGGAGAATGGCGTAAACCCGGCAGGTGGAGCTTGCAGTGAGCTGAGATCTGGTCACTGCACTCCAGCTCGGGCGACAGAGCCAGACTCCATCTCAAAAAAAATAAATAAATAAAAATAAATAAATAAATTTAAAAAGAAAAAAAACCTGAACCCAGTCTGGGCAACACAGTGAGACCCTCTCTCTGCAAAAAAATAAAATTTTTAAAAAATCAGCCAGGTGTGGTGGCATGTACCTGTAGTCTCAGCTACTTGAAAGGCTGAAGTGGGAGGATCGCTTGAGCCCAGGATGTCAAGGCTGCTGCAAGCCATGTTCGAACCACTGCACACTAGCCTGGACAACAGAGCAAGGCCTTGTCTTTAAAAAAAAAAAAAAAAACAGGCCAGGTGTGGTGGCTCACACTTGTAATCCCAGCACTTTTGGAGGCTGAGGCGGGTGGATCATGTGAGGTCTGGAGTTCGAGACCAGCCTGCCCAACATGATGAAACCCCATCTTTACTAAAATTACAAAAATTAGCCAGGCGTGGTGGTGGGTACCTATAATCCCAGCTACTTGGGAGGCTGAGGCAGGAGAATCACTTGAAGCCAAGAGGTGGAGGTTGCAATGAGCTGAGACCGTGCCATTGAACTCCAGCCTGGGTGACAAGGCCCAAACTCTATCTTAAAAATATATATATGGCCGGGCGCGGTGGCTCAAGCCTGTAATCCCAGCACTTTGGGAGGCCGAGATGGGCGGATCACGAGGTCAGGAGATCGAGACCATCCTGGCTAACACGGTGAAACCCCGTCTCTACTAAAAAATACAAAAAACTAGCCGGGCGAAGTGGCGGGCGCCTGTAGTCCCAGCTACTCGGGAGGCTGAGGCAGGAGAATGGCGTGAACCCGGGAGGCGGAGCTTGCAGTGAGCTGAGATCCGGCCACTGCACTCCAGCCTGGGCGACAGAGCCAGACTCAGTCTCAAAAAAAAAAAAATATATATATATATAAATAAATCACCACTCCGGCCTGGGCCACAAGAGCAAAACTCTGTCTTAAAAATATAAATAAACAACATGCTACATGCTGTCTGAAAAATAAATACTGTTCTTCAATAGTCTCTTCCCTCCTTTTTAAGAACAACCTCCAGTTCAGCTCAACAGAAAAGCATCAGGTTCTAAATTGCAGAGGTGGATAAACTGAGCCTTCCAAATCAGCTTGATCCCTTCCTTTTCCTTCCCTTTCTCTGAATCATTGCCATTTATTTTTCAAGCCCCTCCTCCATTGTCACATCTGAAGTGTCTTCCCTAAAATGCTCACTACTCTATACCAAGGGTTGGCAAACTACCTCCTGTGGGCAAATTCAGCCAACCACTTGTCTTAGATAAGTTTTATTGGAACACAGCTATGCCCACTTGTTTACATGTTGTCTAGGGCTGCTTTGCTACAAAGGCAAGGTCAAGTAGATGTGACCAAGACCATACGGCCAACACAGCCTAAAAGATTTACTATCTGGCCCTTTATAGAAAAAGTTTGTTCTTCCCTGCTCTATGCTCTCATGTACCTTGCACATATGACCACTAGTGCAGAGCGGGTCTCACCATATTGTTATCACTGAATTAGATGCTGCTGTCCCTCACCACTCCCAACAAATGTGAGACTCTGGAGGGCAAGAGCAGTGTCTTAATCATCCTGGCATTTCCCAGCACCTTGAAGGGAAAGAATGCAAGAGGGAAGGCAGAAAAAAGGAGAAGAAACAATGACTATCAAAGATTCAGAGGACCGATCATAAAACAGTTCCCAGAGGTTAAGGGACTAATGAGAGGCCACACATTCATTAACAGCACAGTTGGAAAAACATAGCTGTTCTTCAAACTCCCTATATCTTACTCCACCATACTTTTAGCATAATGTGTAGACCCTTTAATTTCCAGCTCAAGTAGAATTTGCTTCAGTCTCCAGGGTAGTTTCTGATATTTACCTGAGCTAGTCTTAAAATTCCATTGCCAGAATTTGACTCTATCACTTGTTTGGTTCCCCTAGCCCACCCCAAGCCTGTTCTCTGCCAGAAAAAGTTTTCGTTAGAATACCCTTCCCTTAATACTGGAGCAAATACGACCACTGACCCACCCTAATGTCCTTATTTTGAACTGTCTCCACGTCAAGGGTAGGGTGCAGAGGTGGCTACAACACCACACCTATGGCACAACTCTGCCAGACTCACCTGGGCTCAGCAATTTATCTTTTCAGGAGGACAACAATTCTCCTACTCCCCACTTCCATGTCCTATGAGGCCAAGAAGGTCCCCTTGGGAACTAAACTCTTGGCTTAACAAGAGCCCCACTGTGTCAGCAGACTGTCATGCACTACAACCTGAACCAAGTCACGAGTTCTACCCTGCAGCACTGTACCCCCATCATGATTCTGTGAGGTTGACCCCAAAGATTGAATGCCACTGAATCTGACTTCAAAAAGCCAGTGGGTTTTGTTGTTCTTGTTTTTAGACAGGGTCTCACTCTGTCACCCAGGCTGGAGTGCAGTGACATGATTGCAGCTCACTGAAGTCTTGACCTCCCCAGGTTCAAGTGATCCTCCCACCTCAGTCTCCAAAGTAGCTGGGACCACAGGCATACCATTACGCCTGGCTAATTTTGTATTTTTTGTACAGACAGGGTCTATGTTGCCCAAGCTGGTTTTGACCTCCTGGCCTCAAGCAATCTACCCACCTCAGCCTCCCATAGCGCTGGGACTACAGGTATGAGTCACCACACCCAGCAAGTCAGTGATGTTTTAAATGGCAATAAATTGTTCCACCTTTCTGAGGCTCTTCCTCTCCATCTCCCACCTGTATCTTCATGACACTTCTATGATGAAACAGCTGCCTGCTCAAAGCCAGGTGCAAGTTTTACCCGTGGACTCATCAGGGACTGTGGCCTTGGCAACATTTTCTTTTTCTTTTTCCTTCTTTAATTTTCAGACAGAGTCTCACTGTCGCCCAGGCTGGAGTGCAGTGGTGCAATCTCAGCTCACTGCAACCTCTGCCTCCGGGTTCAAGTGATTCTCCAGCCTCAGCCTCCTGAGTAGCTGGGACTATAGGCGTGTGACACTATGCCTGGCTAATTTTTCTATTTTTAGTAGAGTATTTTTCTATTTTTAGTATTTTCACCATATTGGCCAGACTGGTCTCAAACTCCTGACCTTGTGATGTGCCCGCCTCGGCACATCACAAGGTCAGGGATTACACCTGTAATCCCAAAGTGCTGGGATTACAGGTGTGAGCCACTGCACTCAGCCGGAAACATTTTCTAACCCAGTTAATCATGAGGTTATAGCCTCTAGAAGCCAGAAAAACTATTTGTAGCAAAAATTTGCTTGCCTCAGACAAGTGGTTCTTCCTTCCCACATTCACATACCTTCTACTTCCTACTAAAATACACCTAGCTAAACATAGGCTGGCCAGGCCATCTCTGACTTTACTGGACATGTTCACACCTCAACACATTAGGGTCAAGATGTTACCAAGGGCCAGGCGCAGTGGCTCATACCTGTAATACAAGCACTTTCGGAAGCTGAGGAGGGTGGATCATCTGAGCTCAGGAGTTCAAGACCAGCCTAGGCAACATGGTGAAGCCCCGTCTCTACCAAAAATACCAAAAAAAAAAAAAAAAAAAAAAAATTAGCCAGGCATGGAGTCCCAGCTACTCAGGAGGCTGAGGCAGAATTACTTTAGCACAGAAGGTGGAGGTTGCAGTGGGCAGAGATCATACCACTGCACTCTAGCCTGGGTGACAGAGTAAGACCCTGTCTCAAAAATATATATAAATAGATAGATATAACCAAGAGCCCTGCTAATAGGCTATGTCCGCAAACATAGGCCACAATGCAATAATTATCACATCAACCCCAGGAATTTACTGATACTTGGGTTTAACCCTCAAATCACCAGAAAGCCACAGGGTTATACTGAATTTTAGCTGTGAAACTGGTAGAATTCAAAATAAAAACAAATTCTTCCCTCAATGTGACATGATACCTAAAGGTACCCTGGGTAGGGCGTGGTGGCTCATGCCTGTAATCCCAGCACTTTGGGAGGCTGAGGTGGGCAGATCACCTGAGGTCAGGAGTTTGAGATCAGCCTGACCAACACGGAGAAACCCCGTCTCTACTAAAAATACAAAAAAAAAAAAAAATTAAAACTAGCCGGGCGAGGTGGCGGGCGCCTGTAGTCCCAACTACTCAGGAGGCTGAGGCAGGAGAATGGCGTGAACCCGGGAGGCGGAGCTTGCAGTGAGCTGAGATCCGGCCACTGCACTCCAGCCTGGGCGGCAGAGCAAGACTCCGTCCCTAAATCAAGAGATTGGAAAAAAAAAAAAAAAAATTAGCTGGGTGTGGTGGCGCATGCCTATAATCCCAGCTACTCAGGAGGCTGAGGCAGCAGAATCACTTGAAACCGGGAGGCGGAGGTTCCCCAGTCTGGGGAACAAGAGTAAAAAAATTCCGTCTTAAAAAAAAAAAAAAAGTGAACTCTGGCTGGGCGCAGTAGCTTACTCCCAAAATCCCACCACTTTGGGAGGCTGAGGTGGGAGGAACACTTGAGGCCAGGAGTTTGAGACCAGCATGGGCAACAGAGCGAGACCATGTCTCTAGTCCTCCCAGACAAAAAAAATTTTTTTTTTAATTAGCTGGATGCAGTGGCACACACCTGTAGTCCTGGTTACTCAAGAGGGTAAGGAGAAGGACTGCTTGAGATTGGGAGGTTGAGGCTGCAGTGAACTATGATCACGTCACTGCACTCCAGCCTGAGCAACAGAGCAAGACTCTGTCTCAAAAAAAATAATAAAAAAAAGTGAACCTTGTGACTTTTCCACAGCTTTACCAGGCCCCTCTATTCCCAGATCTATCTCCAGATAACCATTTTAATTCAATGGCAGCAAACTAATTTATTACTGGGAGCCAAGGATAAGTCCTTTGAATCTCTTCTTCCTGGTTCCATCTGATCACTTTCTATTTGTTAATAATGAATCAATGGATAATAAATGGATAAAAGAAGCTAACAGATCAGTCGTTGGTTTGGTAAGGGAGGTGACTGCCCAAACTCTGCCCAAATACCTGTGTATTTCTATTTTCCATGCTTTGTCTCTTTTCCTAGTGACCATCCCTTTCCTCTAACAACTACTCTACAAAAGTATTCTCCAACTCATCAAAGTAATAAGACTTAACATATCACTGGGCACGGTGGCTCACGTCTGTAATCCCACACTTTGGGAGGCCTAGGCAGGTGGATAACCTGAGGTCAGGAATTTGAGACCAGCCTGACCAACATGGAGAAACCCCGTCTCTACTAAAAATACAAAATTAGCCAGGCGTGGTGGCGCATGCCTGTAATCCCAGCTACTCGAGTGGCTGGGGCAGGAGAGAATCACTTGAATCCGGGAGGCAGAGGTTACGGTGAGCCAAGATCATGCCACTGCATTCCAGCCTGGGCAACAAGAGCGAAACTCCATCTCAAAAAAAAAAAAAAGACTTTATCATTTGATACATTGCATGTATTCATCTAAACAAATGAATACATCCATTGGGCTTGGCTGTGTCAACAAGTCCCTTCCTAAGTGACTCAGTGGTGGAAAGCACAGACACTTCAGTTCTGTGACTACTCAACCTAACCTCCAGGACTCAGGCAAGTGTTCAACCAACTATGCCACTTGATAACGCCGCCTTGGAAATAAATGTTAATTCTGGTGTCACCAGAGGTCTCTTAAAACATCTTTTAATGATATTACATATTAACGGTATCCAGTATAATTCTGATTTTCCCCAATCTTTGGCTGGCAAGTTCCAATCTCTGAATGTCAGATGCAAAGCTAGGGAATACTGACAAAATATACCAGATCCTCAAACAATGTCATTCCATTCAACATCATTTTCTTTGTTTCTTTCTTTTTTTTTTTTGAGATGGAGTCTCGCTGTCTCCCAGGCTGGAGTGCAGTGGCGCAATATTGGCTCACTGCAAGTTCCGCCTCCCGACTTTTACACCATTCTCCCGCCTCAGCCTCCCGAGTAGCTGGGACTACAGGCCATACGTAACACCCATGCACAGCTATTTTTTTTTTTTTTTGGTATTTTTAGTAGAGATGGGGTTTCACCATGTTAGGCAGGATGGCCTCAATCTCCCGACCTCGTGATCTGCGGTCTCAGCCTCCCAAAGTGCTGGGATTACAGGCATGAGTCACTGTGCCTGGCCATTCAACATAATTTTCTTACAACATTGATGAGGGAAGAAAAAATGTTGGGGGGGCCGGGCGCAGTGGCTCATGCCTGTAATCCCAGCACTTTGGGAGACAGAGGTGCGTGGATCACTTGAGGTCAGGAGTTCGAAGACAGCCTGGCCAACATGGTGAAACCCCGTTTCTACAAAAAATACAAAAAATTGGCTGGGCGCGGTGGCTCACGCCTGTAATTTTAGCACTTTGGGAGGCCAAGGTAGGCAGATCACGAGGTCAGGAGTTTGAGACCAGCCTGGCCAATATGGTAAAAGCCCGTCTCTACTGAAAATACAAAAATTAGCCAGGCATGGTGGCGTGCACCTGTGGTCCCAGCTACTCAGCAGGCTGAGGCAGAAGAACTGCTTGAACTCAGGAGGTGGAGGTTGCAGTAAGCTGAGATTTCACCACTGCACTCCAGCCTTGGTGACAAAGGAAAACTCTGTCTCCAAAAACAGAAAAAAAAAAAAAAAACGAAAAAAAAAAAACAGCCTGGTGCAGTGGTTCACACCTGTAATACTAGCACTTTGGGAGGCTGAGATGCGCGAATCACCTGAGGTCGGGAGTTCAAGACCAGTCTGACCAACATGGAGAAACCCTGTTGTTACTAAAAATACAAAATTAGCCAGGTGTGGTGGTGCATGCCTGTAATCCCAGGTACTTCGGAGGCTGAGGCAGGAGAATCGCTTGAACCCGGGAGGTGGAGGTTGCAGTGAGCCAAGATCACGCCGTTGTACTCCAGCCCGGGCAGCAAGAGTGAAACTCTGTCTCAAAAAAATAAAAAAATAAGCCAGACGTGGTGGGGCACACCTGTACTCCCAGCTACTCGGGAGGCTGAGACAGGAGAACTGCTTAAGCACAGGAGGCGGAGGTTGCAGTGAGCTGAGATCGCCCCATGGTACTCCAGCCTGGGCAACACAGTGAGACTCTTTTTTATTTTTATTTTTTGAGACGGAGTCTCGCTCTGTCGCCAGGCTGGAGTGCAGTGGCACTATCTTGGCTCACTGCAATCTCCACCTCCCGGATTCAAGCAATTCTCCTCCCTCAGCCTCCTGAGTGGCTGGGACTACAGGTGCATGCTGCCATGCCCAGCTAATTTTTTTTTTTTTTTTGTATTTTAGTAGAGACAGGGTTTCCCCATGTTGCCCAGGCTGGTGTCGAACTCCTGTGCTCAGGAAATTCGCCCGCCTTGGTCTCCCAAAGTTCTAGGAATACAGGCGCGAGCCACCATGCCCGGCTAATAAGACTCTGTCTTTTTTTTTTCTGAGACGGAGTCTTGCTCTGTCGCCCAGGCTGGATTGCAGTGGCGCGAACTCGGCTCACTACAAGCTCCACCTCCCAAGTTCACGCCATTCTCCTGCCTCAGCCTCCCAAGTAGCTTCGACTACAGGCGCCTGCCACCACACCCGGCTAATTTTTGGTATTTTTAGTAGAGACAGGGTTTCACCATGTTAGCCAGGATGGTCTCAATCTCCCAACCTCGTGATCCGCCCGCCTTGGCCTCCCAAAGTGTTGGGATTACAGGCGTGAACCAACCGCATCCGGCCGAGACTCCGTCTTAAAAAAAATAATAATAATGTGTCGGGCGCAGTGGCTCACACCTGCAATCCCAGCACTTTGGGAGGCCAAGGCGGGTGGATCACAAGGTCAGGAGTTCAAGACCACCCTGGTCAAGATGGTGAAACCCCGTCTCTACTAAAAATACAAAAATTAGCCAGGTGTGGTGGCAGGTGCCTGGAATCCCAGCTACACTGGAGGCTAAGGCAGAGAAATGCTTGAACCCGGGAGGAAGAGGTTGCAGTAAGCCGAGATAGTGCTACTGTACTGCAGCCTGGGAGACAGAGCAAAACTCTGTCTCAAAAAAAATAAATAAAAATAATAATAATAATAATACATAAAGTCGAAGTTTCCAAGAACCTATCAACGACGTTAAGTGAGAGCCTAATGTAATGGCATAAATATTCTATGGGCCCTTTGTCACACTGTCCTCCTTCCCCTGCCTTATCTCATCCCATAATTCAATGAGCATTAGTTAGCTACAATAAAAAAACCTGGGAGACATTAACTAACATCTGGCAAGTCTAATGACTTTAAAGACTGATCTACTTGGTTCATTCCTAAGTCGTTTCTACTAGACTACCCCACCCCGACCACAGAATATAGATGTTTTTCTTTACTTAGAAACGTTACCTAGGGGCTGGGCCAGTGGCTCATACCTGTAATTTCAATACTTTGAGAAGTCAAGGGAGGAGGATTGCTTGAGCCCAAGAGTTAGAGACCATCCTGAGCCACATAGTAAGACTCCGTCTCTACAAAAAAAAAAAAAATTAGGCCAGGCGCAGTGGCTCATGCCTGTAAACCCAGCACTTTGGGAGGCCGAGGCGGGCAGATCACAAGGTCAGGAGTTCGAGATCAGCCTGGTCAACAAGGTGAAACTCCATCTCTACTAAAGATACAAAAAATTAGCCAGGCATGGTGGTGCACACCTGTAATCCCAGCTACTTGGGAGACTGAGACAGGAGAATTGCTTGAACCTAGGAGGAAGAGGTTGCAGTGAGCTGAAATCACGGCACCATTGCACTCCGGCCTGGGCAACAGGGTGAGACTCCATCTTGAAAAAGAAAAAAAAATTAGCCAGGTGTGGTGGTGTGTGCCTGTAGTCCCAGTTACTTGGGAGGCGAGGTGGAAGGATCACTTGGGCGAGCCCTGGAGGTTGAGGCTGCAGTGAGCTATGATTGCATCATTGCGCTCCAGCCTGGGCACAGTGCGAGACTAGCTAAAAAAAAAACAAAACAGCTACCCAGGTGTGGTGATGGGAGCTTGTAGTCCCAGCTACTCAGGAAGCTGAGGTGGGCGGATCACTGAGCCTATGAGCCCAGGAGTTCGAAGATGCAGTGAGTTATGATCATGCCACTGCACTCTAGCCTGGTCAACAGAACGAGACTGTATCTCTAAAAAACAGAACACATACACACACACACGAAACATAACTTAGCATTATACATTATTTAGGGTACTTCATGTTGCCAAATTATGAGTTCCTTGGGCCAAGCACAAAGTAACAGAAAAACAGGGGACTTGGCCAGGTGCAGGGGCTCACGCCTGTAATCCTAACACTTTAGGAGGCCGAGGCAGGTGGATTATCTGAAGTCAGATAATCCTGAGGTCAGGAGTTCGAGGCCAGCCTGGTCAACATGGCAAAACCCAGTCTCTACTAAAAATACAAAAATTAACCAGGCATGGTGGCAGCGGGCGCTTTTAATCCCAGCTACTCAGGAGGCTGAGGCAGAAGAACCGCATGAACCCAGGGATCAGAGGTTGCAATGAGCCGAGATCACACCACTTCACTCCAGCCCGGGCAATAGACTGAGACCCTGTCTCAAAAAAAAAGAATTCCCCCTACTGCAACCCTACTGTCCTCTCCCAAGCTTCCTCTTACATGCTACTGCTGGAGATAGAAATAAGACTTCGGCCAGGCGCGGTGGCTCAAGCCTGTAATCCCAGCACTTTGGGAGGCTAAGACGGGCGGATCACGGGGTCAGGAGATCGAGACCATCCTGGCTAACACGGTGAAACCCCGTCTCTACTAAAAAATACAAAAAACTAGCCAGGCAAGGTGGTGGGCACCTGTAGTGCCAGCTGCTCGGGAGGCTGAGGCAGGAGAATGGCATAAACCCGGGAGGTGAAGCTTGCAGTGAGCCAAGATCCCGCCACTGCACTTTTGGGCGACAGAGCGAGACTCCGTTTCAAAAAAAAAAAAACAAGAAATAAGACTTCTTAGCCTGAAGTGAACTATCATTCGAAAGCAAAACAGGTCAATTTCCAAGAAGTTTCTAGTTTATACCTTTCCTAGTTGAGCTATTAAGTATTTCCTTTATAAGCCGTTCTCTTCCATTTCCTGCTAGGTCAGAGTCAACAAATAACTGGTTCATATCAACAGGTTTAATTAAGCAGATAACTTACTATGTCAGCAAGATGAGCCAACATGTGATGATACCTTTGACTAAAGTTAGAGTAGATAAGTAGTGCTTCTCCAGACTGCAAGCATCTGAAATTTCAACAGTTTTCTTCCAGACATCCCAGAGTACGTTAGTTCCCTTCCACATGCCTAAATGATCCTCCAGCTTAAGAAAACTCAAGTCCATGCTGTTAAAAATGAGACGAACTTTTCACAGCATTCATGTAACATATTAATAGCTGCCCAAAATAGCTGTTATCTTCAGCAATAGCCCAACAGGTTCTCTCTAATTCTAAGTCCGTCTCCAAAGAGGAATCGCAAAGCATCCTAAAAGGTTGGTTTCAAGGGAAAGCCAATATAGCTTACTCATAAACATCTCTGCAAACGGAAGAATGAATAAACGAAATCCAAAGATAACCCTCCAACCTAATTTTAGTTTTTAAGTTTCTGACTCCTCTTCCCAGCAAACCTTTTTCAAGATTTGGCAAGCAGGCCACAGAGTAAGAAAAGTAAAGATTTCTGGTGTTCCCCAAGCTATTACTTCCTGCTGTTTTCCTCAAAGAGTGGGTAATCAGCTAGTTTACCACAATGCTAGTAAACAAGGAAAACTGACCGGCAGAAAGCAAAACCCTAAAGGCAAAGATAATCCAAACTAACCAAGAGCTATTTCTATCTGAGGTCAAATATAAGAAGAGAACTGCTTCTTAACAGCTCCTACTTAACAGTCCCACCCACACTACCCCACCCCCTCTAAATGGTGGCACTTGTTTGGTCACAAGAGCCAACTTTCTAACTTCAGAAAATCATCTCTCTTTCACATCTTTACTACTCACTAAAGATCTAGTGACAGACTTCTCATACCCTATAAACACCAAAAAATAACTCAGAGCCTATCTGGTTCTTCAATATACTAGGAATAAGGCTAGGTGCAGTGGCTCACACCTGTAATCCCAGCACTTTGGAAGGCTGAGGCGGCAGATCACCTGAGGTCGGGAGTTTGAGACCAGCTTGACCAACATGGAGAAACCCTGTCTCTACTAAAAATACAAAATTAGCTGGGTGTGGTTGTGCATGCCCGTAATCTCAGCTACTGGGGAGGCTGAGGCAGGAGAATCACTTGTACCCGGGAGGCGGAGGTTGCCATGAGCCGAGATTGCGCCATCACACTCCAGCCTGGGCAACAAGAGCAAAACTCCATCTCAAAAAAAAACGAGGAATAAATTATTTCTCAAGTCTTTTAAAATTTCATGAGCTTACAGAAGACACCCAAAGAGCTCCTATACTCTGGCAGAAGGTATATTACTAAGCCAAGGTTTCAAAAACCTATAGGCTTCAAAGAATGGGATATCCATATAAGGCAACACCCATATGAAACTCAACAGCCTTCCAAATCTGTCCCTGGCCATCACTAAAAAACGTGTGGCATTTCCCTGGAATCTGACAAGATAGGAGCTCCAGATCTGAGGTAACGACATTCACAAGCCTCAGTTACTCTCTATTATTTTAGTTGCCTAAGTGTTTCCTTGCTTTGCTGTACTGTACAGAACACACTACATTCCCAAGAAAGGCAAAGCAGTACCCATTATTGCAAGATTCCTCTAGAAGGAAAAACTTCCACCACACTAATTTGAGAGACTTAATGAAAGGCACCTGCTACTAAAATCGGAAGCATAACTTATTCATTCAACAAATATTTACTAAATACTCTGTGCAAGCCTCTGAATATTCAATAGTAAATAAAAGAGGTATGGTTCCCATTTCTGCAGAATAAAGTTCAGTGAGACAGACACTAGACAAGCAAACAAATATGTAATTACAAAAAAAGCTATGAGTAGGGTAACCTAATCTATACCTGTTGTCCCAGTGTAAAATAAAAGCATTCCCCTTTACTCTCAAAAATGTCTCAGGTTGGACTACAAATGATATGGTCACCTTAACTGTGAAGGACAAGGTACTATGAGAGAGAATAACGCAGCCAAGTTACTTTAGCCTGGGTGATCAGAGAAGACTTCTTGGAAGACATGCCATTTAACTGAGTCCTGATGGGTGGTAAGGCTCCAGTCATTCTGGAAGGAAAAATGTTCCAAGTACACGGGACAGCACAGGTTATGACAGGGCTTGGGTCATTATTATTGATCAACATCAATTTTGACTAAATAAACGGAATTGTCAAAAAAGTGACTTAGAGCCAGGCATGGTGGCCCACACCTGTAAACCCAGCACTTTGGGAGGCCAAGGCAGGCAGATCACTTGAGGTTAGAAGTTCAAGACCAGCCTGGTCAGCATGGTGAAACCCCGTCTCTACTAATAATACAAAAATTGAGCTAGGAGCGGTGGCTCACACCTATAACCTTACCACTTTGGGAGGCCGAGGCAAGTGGATTGCCTGAGCTCAGGAGTTCAAGACCAGCCTGAGCAACACAGTGAAACCCCGTCTCTACTAAAATACAAAAAATTAGCCGGGTGTGGCAGTGTGCGCCTGTCTCCAAAAAAAAAAAATTTGGCCAGGCGTGGTAGAGCACACCTGTAGTCCCAACTACTCCAGAGGCTGAGGCATGAGAATCACTTAACCCGGGAGGCAGAGATTACAATGAGCTGAGATCACGTCACTGCACTCCAGCCTGGGCGACAGAGAGAGAGACTCTGTCTCAAAAAAAAAGGCCGGGCGCAATGGCTCAAAAAAAAAAAAAAAAGACTTGGGCAGGTGCGGTGGCGCATGCATGTAATCCCAGCTGCTCAGAAGGCTGAGGCAGGAGAGTCACTTGAGCCTAGGTGTGCAAGTTTAACCAAAGCAAGACCCTGTCTCATACATACACACACAAAAGTGACTTGGGGGTTCCCAGAGATCAACTTGTATGTGCAAGATTAAAATATGCTAGGCATGTAATTGTTAGAACTCAAAATTCAAACATAAAGACAAAAAAGAACCTTTAAGACAGTGGCTTTCAAACTTTTGTAAGTCATGAAACCCTCCAAGAATCTGAAAAACACTTCAGATCTTCATGCAGAAAATGCATATATTCACGTATGCACACATCCACATATACACAATTTGAAGACGTTCATAGGCAATGCCACCACCCAAACCCCAGCACCACCAGAAGTTCATAATGAACTACAAGATTTAAAAAGTCCTCTTTCGGCCGGGCGCGGTGGCTCAAGCCTGTAATCCCAGCACTTTGGGAGGCCGAGACGGGTGGATCACGAGGTCAGGAGATCGAGACCATCCTGGCTAACAGGGTGAAACCCCGTCTCTATTAAGAAATACAAAAAACTAGCCGGGCGAGGTGGCGGGCGCCTGTAGTCCCAGCTACTCGGGAGGCTGAGGCCGGAGAATGGCGTGAACCCGGGAGGCAGAGCTTGCAGTGAGCTGAGATCCGGCCACTGCACTCCAGCCTGGGCGACAGAGCGAGACTCCGTCTCAAAAAAAAAAAAAAAAAAAAAAAAAGGTCCTCTTTCATTAAGGCAGAAGCAAGCTAACTTATTTGGGAGTTAAGCTATTTCTTAAGATTTACTGACAACATCCAGGAATAAAGAGAAAAACTAAATGTATATATTTTTAAAAAGATATCACAACAATTTTAAGTCCCTTAAAAACAATGAAAAATAGACAACAACGTATCACCAAGACTCAATGAGACTAATTTTTCCCATCATTTTAGAAAGCTAGAGCTGCCCTTTAATTCTTACCTTACTAACATTGAGTGAAGCTAGGGGAGGAGGGGTTTCTGTTCGGTCATTAATTATTTCCACTTCTGAAACATACTGTAAGTTTATGAGCAAGATGTCTGCATGGTTGGGCTTTCCACTGGAAGAGGGACATTCTGGTGAGAAAAAAAAAGTTAAGGAAAAATAGGACAAGCAGAGGCATTGACACATCCCAAAAGGGGCATAGAAAACACAATTCACACAAGGCTTGTAAAAGGCAGGCCAGGAGCATGAAGGCCTTATAAGAATCACAGTTCTCCTCAGGAAATCTCTGCCTGTCACCTTCCTCCTGCCCAAATCCTTGGAAGCTTCCAAAGGAGTTCTGTCACCTTCTCTCTACTGGCTTTATGGGGAGGCATAACACAGATTTAATGCGTTTGTCTTAAACCTACGAGTCAGACAAAAGAGCTAGACCTTTCTGTTCTTCGTATAATACTCTGTATCTGCACAGTGTTCTTTTTACTCTTTCAGATGTGAGCTTTCCCATTTCGCAAAGGAGAAAACTACACACTGGAAAGGAAATTCACCCAAGGTGACCCAGCCAGTTAATCCATTCATTCATTCACACATTCATTCTCCAAACATTTAAGAGCCTACTGTATGTCAACTAAAAATTGAGTAATTTGGCCGGGCGCGGTGGCTCAAGCCTGTAATCCCAGCACTTTGGGAGGCCGAGGCGGGCGGATCACAAGGTCAGGAGATCGAGACCATCCTGGCTAACACGGTGAAACCCCGTCTCTACTAAAAAAAAAACACAAAAAACTAGCCGGGCGAGGTGGCGGGCGCCTGTAGTCCCAGCTACTCGGGAGGCTGAGGCAGGAGAATGGCGTAAACCCAGGAGGTAGAGCTTGCAGTGAGCCGAGATCGCACCATTGCACTCCAGCCTGGGGGACACAGCAAGACCCCGTCTCAAAAAAAAAAAAAATAAAGTAAAAAATAAATAAAAATAAAAATTGAGTAATTCAGCCAGGCGCAATGGCTCACGCCTGTAATCCCAGCACTTTGGGAGGCTGAGGCAGGCGAATCACATGAGGTCCAGGAGTTCGAGACCAGCCTGGCCAACGTGGCGAAACCCCGTCATTACTAAAAAAAAGTTAGCCGGGTGTGGTGGCACATGCCTGTAATCCCAGCTACTCTGGAGCCTGAGGCAGGAGAATCACTTGAACACAGGAGCCAGAGGTTGCAGTGAGCTGAGATCGTGCCACTGCACTCCAGCCTAGGTGACAGAGTGAGACTCCGTCCCCCCCCCCCAAAAAAAAAAAAGAGTATTTCCTAGTTTCAAGACCCTTCCAACCAAACCACTAATGTAAAAGGTCTTATTTCTTCCAGGTGTAACCTCTCATTTTTTGAAAAAGCAACTATTGTTAGCACGGTGGCTCACGCCTGTAATACCAGTACTTTGGGAGGCCGAGGCGGGCGGATCACGAGGTCAGGACATCGAGACCATCCAGACTAACACAGTGAAACCCTGTCTCTACTAAAAATACAAAAAATTAGCTGGGCGTCGTGGCGGGTGCCTGTAGTCCCAGCTACTCAGGAGGCTGGGGCAGGAGAATGGCACAAACCTGGGAGGCGGAGTTTGCAGCGAGCCAAGATCGCACCACCCACCACTGCACCACTCCAGCCTGGGCAACAGAGCAAGACTCTGTCTCAAAAAAAAAAAAAAAAAGCAACTACTCTTACTATAATTAGTTTCAAAGGACATCTTCCTAAACTAGAAATCTACAAGCAGTGGTTAAATGAATTAAAATACTTGCCACTCAAAGGCAGCAGACTCAGTAGGAAACTTCATTTTGAAAGATGCCATGGCCGGGCACGGTGGCTCACGTCTGTAATCCCAGCAATCTGGGAGGTCAAGGCAGGCAGATCACCTGAGGTCAGCAGTCTGAGACCAGCCTGACTAACATGGAGAAACCCCGTCTCTACTAAAAAAAAAAAAAAATACAAAATCAGCCGGGTGTGGTGATGCATGCCTGTAATCCCAGCTACTAGGGAGGCTGAAGCAGGAGAATCGCTTGAACCTGGGAGGCGGAAGTTGCAGTGAGCCCAAATCAAGCCACTGCACTCCAGCCTGGGCAACAGGAGTGAAACTCCGTCTCAAAAAAAAAAAAACAAACAAACAAAAAAACAAAGCCGGGCGGTGTCTCAGGCCTGTAATTCCAGCACTTTGGGAGGCCGAGGCGGGCAGATCACGAGGTCAGGAGTTCGAGACCATCCTGCCCAATATGGTGATACTCCGTATCTGTTAAAAAAAAAAGATACAAAAATTAGCTGGGCGTGGTGGCGCGTGCCTATAATCCCAGCTACTCCGGAGGCTGAGGCAGGAGAATCGCTTGAACCAGGGAGTCGGAGGCTGCAGTGAGCCAAGATCGCGTCACCGCACTCCAGCCTAGGAACAGAGCGAGACTCCATCTTAAAAAAAAAAAAAGATACCATAAAAAATTACTCCTTCAAGATTCCAATAAACCCACCTGTAGCTCCCATAAAAGGGGAAGCTGTGGCACATTTATCCCAACAAGGAAGCGTTTCGTTTCCAAGACTGAGTTTCCTGGAGTAATTCAGAAGTCATTCCCACCCCAAAGAAGCAGGCCACCTTTTCCAATCAATTTAACATTGCTGCTTTCAAAAGGGAGGCTGCTACTACTACGTAAAAGGACTCCATGTGCTGGACTGATCAAGGCAGCATGAGAACTTCACTCTTTCACCTGTAACTCACACATCCCCAACCCACATAAGCCCCGGCAAGCCCTCTCTGGAACAGGTTTCCAATGCAAACATCCCCCAAACAGCGATTTCCAAATGACCGAGAAGCCTAAAAGTCAGAACAGCCCCCCCACCACCACACATACACACGCATCAGCGAAACAAGCCACTATCCCCAGTTCAGATACAAACTCTGCCCTGCACTTACTCTCCCCCAAAACAGGCAAGGACCAATTTGGTCACCATCCCACCGCCCTTCCTTGGACGAAATCCCATCAGTGCACATGCCCTCCTAAATTCTATACCTTTGCCCTACCAGCAGTTCCTTACCCTAAACACCCCTCCCCATAATATTTCACCCGCCCCTCCTTTCCATCCGGGCTCCAATCCACCAGCCCCCTCCCAACACCACCCCCTCTCCTAATCACTGTGTCCCCTCTCATAACGTTCTTCCCGAAAAGCCATCCCCGTGTCAAGCCCTCCTCCACCCACTGATCCTCGGTAAAGCCCCAGCTCCTGCAAGGGGAGACAGGATCCCCAAAGCTGACCGAAGGGCCCACGGGAGGGGGAGGGGAACTCAGGGCCATGCGCATGCGCCCCGGGCGCCGCGGTAGCCGGTCGCCCCTAGGCCCGGAGAGAGCCCCAGCCGCCGCCGTCGTCCCCCACCCCCCGACCACCGCACCTACACGCCGGCCCGGACTCGGGCTTCACGCAGGGAAGGATACTTAAAGCCAGCATTTTGGATTGGTAGTCGAAGGCTACCACCTCGCCCTGCAGCCGCTGCTCCTGGCACGTCCGGCACGACACCTGGCTCCCAACGCTGAAGTACTCGCCCGGAGGAGCCGCCATCTTGGGAGTGCAGCCGCGGCCGGCGGCGGCGGCGGCAGCAGCGGGCGAAAGCCGGGCCCCTAGTGAGCGCCGCGACGCGACGCGACGCACGGAGCGTGCTTGCGTCACACGCCGGGGCGTGGTCTGACGCTGGGTGGATAGGGAGCCTAGGTGGACTAGGGAAGAAGAGGAAATAAAGGGGAATCTGAAAAATATTTGTGTAGCTGCGTCCGCTCGGTTAAATGCTTGTAGAGTCCATTTTAGAAGTTAAGGATAAATGACCTACGTGGAATGAAAGGGGGAAAGAGGAGAGAGCTGCAGTCTCCATTATATGCACACCTTCCACACAAGAGTTTAGTGAATGAATTTTATAAAATATATTAACCCCATTTTGCATATAAGGAATCAGAGCCTCAGAGGACTTAACAATACTTGGACAAGATGATTATAACGGCCAGGAGCGGTGGCTCACGCCTGTAATACCAGCACTTTGGGAGGCCGAGGCAGGTGGACCACCTGAGGTCGGGAGTTCGAGATCAGCCTGGCCAAGATGGTGAAACCCTGTCTCTACTAAAAATACAAAAATTAGCCCGGTATGGTGGCGCGTGCCTGTAATCCCAGCTACTAGGAGGACTGAGGCTGGAGGATCGCTCGAACGTGGGAGGCGGAGGTTGCACTGGGCCGAGATCGTGCCACTGCACTCCAGCCTGTGCAATAGAGCAAGACTCCGTCTCAAAAAAAAAAAAAAAGATGATTGTAACTAGAGAGTGATAGTGGAAAGAACATTGGCTGTGGAGTGAGATAAGCCGGAACCAGAATCCCAGGTCAACCTATTACTAAATCACCTGACCTTGAGTAAGCAAATTACCTGATCCTGTTTCTTCATAGGCATTTGTATTGTCACTTCTTGAGCATCTAACAGCCCTTTGAGGTAGGTATCAATGTCCTCCTTTTACAGAAACTAAGTTTTAGACTAAACTTGTCCACGGTTCCACAACTAGCAAAAACAGTCTACCTATTTACAAGGACAGTGCTATTTACTGCTATACTGTGTTAGATAATAATACCTACCTCATAGTTAGGAGGTTTAAATGCGATAACGTGTATATGTGCATGGCATGTACTAGGTCTTTAATAAATGGTAGTTCCCCTTTAGTCATCCATTATTCTTAGAAGTCAAGACACTTCCCCTTCTTCCTTTTTGCCCTTTCCCCCAGAAAGCCAGGCAAAAGGCAGGAATGAGGAGCAGCAGATAGTGACAAAGAGGAACTTGGAGGAGGGGTTTTGCACCCCTGCCCTTTAATGTCCATCTGATATACAAAACAGTCATTTTCTTAATCTTATGTAAAGGACTATGTGCATGTATTTTCAAGCCCTACCAATTGCTGTCGCTAATCCACCCACCGCCACTATAGAAATTTTGGATCCTCACTTCATGTATGAGAAACAGGTTGACCTTTCTGTAGTCCAGAGGGAGGCAAAGGACCAGTCCTGGCGCAGCTTAACCTGAACAAAGTTCAAAAGTACTTCCTTGCCCTCCAAGAAACATAAACTTCCTGGTGTTGGAGGTATTGATACAATCATTGTAATAGGAATAAAAATTCTGCTCCTTCATAGTGTGCTTTTTCAGAGAACTTTTTTTGTTTTATTGTGTTTTGTTTTTGAGACAGAACCTCGCTCTGTCACGCAGACTGGAGTGCAGTGACGCTGTCTTGGCTCGCTGCAACCCGCACCTCCCAGGTTCAAGCGATTCTCCTGCCTCAGCTTCCTGAGTAGCTGGGTTTACAGGCGCGAGCCACCATGCCTGGCTAATTTTTGTACTTTTAGTAGAGATGGGGTTTCACCATGTTGGCCGGGCTGGTCTCAAATTCCTGGGCTCAAGCAATCGTCCTGCTTCGGCCGGCCTCTCAAAGTGCTGGGATTACAGGCATAAGCCATTGTGGCCAGCCTCAGAATTTTCATGCCTCTCATCTTTGTCCTGTCCTCCATAACAAATCATACATAATCGCCATTCCAGTTTTCCACTTTTTATATGGAATCATGATTATAGGTTTTCATAAAAGACTTCTAGGAGCCATTAGGAAAGGCCTTCTTGGAGGAAGTGAAAAATACCTACTGAGACCTGAAGGATTAGCAAGGCAAAAGAGTGGCCATGTTCCAGGCAGAGGGAACTGCATGGGCCAGGACCCCTAGGATGAGAGAACTTAGTGTTTTCAAGGAATGTATAGCTCAGAAATATTACAAAGCAGAGTGTGGGAATAGGCTGGTGAAGGTTGAGGCTAGATCCAGAGCAAACTTTCAAAGACTCAGTAAACAATGTAGGCTTTCTCCTTGGGCAATTAAAAACTTCCTGGTGGTGTCTGGGCACGGTGGCTCACACCTCTAATCCCAGCACTTTGGGAGGCCGAGGCAGGCAGATCACGAGGACCATCCTGGCTAACATGGTGAAACCCCGTCTCTACTAAAAATACTAAAGATTAGCCAGGTGTGATGGCGGGCGCCTGTAATCCCAGCTACTCAGGAGGCTGAGGCAAGAGAATGGCGTGAACCCGGGAGGCGGAGCTTGCAGTGGCCGAGATCCCCGCCACTGCACTCCAGCCTGGGGGACAGAGCGATACTCCGTCTCAAAAAAAAAAAACAAAAAAAACCAACTTCCTGGTGTTGGAGGTATTGGTACAATCATTGTAACAGGAATAAAAATTCTGTTCACTACGAAGGCAATAAACTAAGATTTATATCCAGCTTCCCTCCCTTACCCTTTTTTTTTTTTTTTTTTTTTTTTGACAGGGAGTTTTGCTCTTGTTGCCCAGGCTAGAATGCAATGGCACAATCTCAGCTCGCCACAACCTCCACCTCCGGGCTCAAGCGATTCACTTCCCTCAGCCTCCTGAGTAGCCGGGATTACAGGCATGTGCTACCACACCCAGCTAATTTTGTGTTTTTAGTGGCGACAGGGTTTCTCCATGTTGGTCAGGCTGGTCTCCAACTCCCCACCTCAGATGATCCACCCGCCCTGCCTGGCCTCCCAAAGTGCTGGGATTACAGGTGTGAGCCACCTCACCCAGCATCTTTTTTTTTTTTTTTTGAGACAGAGTCTTCCTTTGTCGCCCAGGGTGGAGTGCAGTAGTGCGGGCTCGGGTCACTGCAACCTCCGCCTCCCTGGTTCAAGCGATTCTCATGCCTCAGCCTCCCGAGTAGCTGGCACTACAGGCACCTGCCATCACGCCCGGCTAATTTTTTGTTTTGTTTCTTGAGACGGAGTCTTGCTCTGTTGCTGAAGCTGATGTGCAATGGCTCAATCTCGGCTCACTGCAACCTCTGCCTCCCGGGTTCAAGCGATTCTCCTGCCTCAGCCTCCCGAGTAGCTGGGATTACAGGCACTCGCCACCATGCCCAGCTAATTTTTTGTATCTTTAGTAGAGACGAGGTTTCACCATGTTGACCAGGCTGGTCTGGAATTCCTGAACCTGTAATCCGCCTGCCTTGGCCTCCCAAAGTGGTGGGATTATAGGCGTGAGCCACTGTGCCCGGCTTAATTTTTGTATTTCTAGTAGAGGCGGGGTTTCACCATGTTGACCCACCTGGTCTGGAACGCCTGACCTCAAGTGATCTGCCTGCCTCCGCCTCCCAAAGTGTTGGGATTACGGGTGCGAGCCACCGCACCTGGCCCCCTACACTTTTCTAATTAGTGAAATTAATCTCTTTCGGAGAAGAACACAGATTTACATTATCATTTTTTTTTTTTTTTTTTTTTTTTTGAGACGGAGTCTCGCTCTGTCACCCAGGCTGGAGTGCAGTGGCCGGATCTCTGCTCACTGCAAGCTCCGCCTCCCGGGTTTACGCCATTCTCCTGGCTCAGCCTCCCGAGTAGCTGGGACTACAGGCGCTCGCCACCTCGCCCGGCTAGTTTTTTGTACTTTTTTTTTAGTAGAGACGGGGTTTCACCGTGTTAGCCAGGATGGTCTCGATCTCCTGACCTTGTGATCCGCCCGTCTCGGCCTCCCAAAGTGCTAGGATTACAGGCTTGAGCCACTGCGTCCGGCCACATTATCATTTTAATCTACCTATTAGAAAACTTTTAAAGAACTGGGCGCTGTGGCTCACGCCTGTAATCCCAACACTTTGGGAGGCTGAGGTGGTTGGATCACCTAAGGTTAGGAGTTTGAGGCCAGCCTGGCCAACATGGTGAAACCCCATCTTTACTAAAAAATACAAAAATTAGCCAGACGTGGTGGCGCATGCCTGTAATCCCAGCTACTGTAGGGCAGAGGCAGGAGAATTGCTTGAATTCGGGAGGCGGAGGTTGCAGTGAGCCGAGATTTTGCCAATGCACTGCAGCCTGGGCAGCAAAGTGAGACTCCGTCTCAAAAAAAAAAAAAAAAAAAAATTAGCCGGGCGTGGTAGCGCGGGCCTGTAATCCAGCATAGAAGACAAGAACGAAGATCCCTCTCAAAAAGAAAAAAAAAAAACTTTCCTTTTTTTTGTTTTTTTTTTTGAGATGGAGTCTCGCCCTGTCCCTGTCGCCCAGGCTAGAGTGCAGTGGTGCCATCTTGGCTCACCGAAACCGCCGCCTCCCAGGTTCAAGCGATTCTCCTGCTTCAGCCTCCCTAGTAGCTAGGACTACAGGTGCATGCCACCACGCCCAGATAATTTTTGTATTTTTAGTAGAGATGGGGTTTCACTATGTTGGCCAGGCTGGTCTGGAACTCCTGACCTTGTGATCTGACCGCCTTGGCTTCCCAAAGTGCTGGGATTACAGTTGTGAGCCACCGCGCCTGGCAAAAAACAAAAAACAACAACAAAAAAAAAACTTTTCAAGAACAAAGTTGATCGAGGTAGGAAGAAACTAAGGAGACACTGTTCAACAGTCTTCTAGGCAGGACCTCGCCTAGAATAGCTGAGATTTCTATTTTCTATGTGTGTTCTTCCAGATGACTGTTTCAAACTCTGTCGCGGGTGTGTGCCAATCCTCTTCCCATACCAACACTGTTACTATCTCTTGGTTTCATCTGCCTAAGCAGGGTTTTGGATGGCAGGAAGATGGGGGTGGGGGAAGCAAGGGAAGAACTGGGAGGAAGTGTGACTTTGCGCTATATGTGAGAATTCGCCTTTTTAGGGAAGACCCCTCAGAATCAAGAGACTTATCTGTCAGCCTCCAAATTAATAGCGGGCGATTTAGAAAGGAAGAGTCTTGAGGTAGGCGAGTATGGGGTGAACTGATTAGGTGTGTATCCAAATTTAGGATCCCGCTTCAGCTCCCAGGAGGAGGGGCTGTCTGCAGCCTTTTCTCCAGAGGATCTCAGATTTTTTTTTTTTTTTGCTTTTTTTTTTTTTTTGGTGGGTATTGGTACTGGAGAAGAGAGGTCCGGTCGGGAAAGAATCCTGGCCCTGGAGATTACATATCTGCCTTCGCATCAGCAGAGCAGGGACGCTGGGAGCGCGGGCAGCCCGCCGGCTAGTCCGTCCCCTGACCCGGAACCGCACCGGTGCCGCAGCTAGCCGGCTGCCCACGTGCCGGCAACAGCGGCCACGTGGGGCCCTGAGGAAACGCCTTTATAAAGGTTTGTCCCCTACGCTGCCCAGTAGGAAGGAAAACCGGAGGAGAGCGCAGGAGGAAACAGTACCGGCTGGAGGCCGGTCTTGCAGGAGCCGGGGACTGCTGGGGGCGGGTCCGGGGCGGGGCTTGGTGATGACCGCTGGCGGGGCGGGGCCTCGGACTCAGAGGGGTGGGCTTTAGAGAGCCGCGGGCCGACGCTGCTTGGGTGTCTGGACATTTTGGCTTCCGTCCGGAAGCAAGCCCTGGCTTCGTCGGTAGCTGGGCCGCCATGGAGTCCACGCTGGGCGTGGGCATCGTGATAGCCGAGGCGCTACAGAACCAGCTAGCCTGGCTGGAGAACGTGTGGCTCTGGGTCACCTTTCTGGGCGATCCCAAGATCCTCTTTCTGTTCTACTTCCCCGCGGCCTACTACGCGTCCCGCCGTGTGGGCATCGCGGTGCTCTGGATCAGCCTCATCACCGAGTGGCTCAACCTCATCTTCAAGTGGTGAGACAGAGAAGCCCTCCGGCATCCTGGTCCCCACCCCTGAGGGCCCTGAGTCATGTGTAAGCCCTGGTCTCTCTCAGTAACTGTCTCAAGGGCCTTCCCACCCCCTACTCTGTAGTCTCTAATTTTTTTCCCCTTTGAGCATCTTCGTGCCGCTTGGACTCAAACCTCAGAGTCTACCCATCCTACTCATTAGACCAGTGTTCTTCAAACTGGTCTGATCAAAAAATCACCTAAGAGGTGTGCCTAAAATGTAAATATCCCGTCCTCATCTCACACTTACTGATTTAGAAACGCCAAAGGGTTGGGAATTTATTTTTTATTTTTGTTTTTCGGGAATTCGTATTTTAACAGATATCTATGGTGATTTAAGTAGTGGAGAGCCCTACCTCTCAACTCACTTTTTCATTCATCTATTCACTCATTTGCTATAATTTTTAAGAAGCATGCTTTGTGCTGGGCATCACAGTAGCTGCTACGGACAGAGACAGCTTGCAGGTTAAGGTGTGGTCCCTGGACCATGCCCAACGGCACAGGCAGCACCTGAGAACTGACTAGAAATGCAGACTCTCAGTCCCAGGGCCAGAATGACAGAATCAAAATCTGCATTTTAACAAGGTTCCCAGGTGATTCCCTGTGCGAGTGCAGTAAAGTCTGGGCTAAAGCACTGCTTTCCAGGGAACACTTTCCCTTCCTTCTCTTTCATTCACTAGTAGACTCTTCACACTGAGACTTAGAAGCCAGGGATCCCAGGAACGTGGGTGGAGGCCCTGTGACCCTTGGGGCTGGGCATGCAGCCACACCTCCCTTCACCTCAACCTCTGTTGCCAGATCCTCAGCCTGGGGGAAGAAAGGGAGGCTCATAGGAGGTATTTCAATGGGCTCGAATGACTTGCTGAAAAACAACATAGAGTTCCCCTCCCTTCCACTCTTTTCCACAAGGGCCTCATCCTTATGTAAAGGGAACCACAGTGGTCTATTCACTTCTTTCTTGCCTAATTGCCCTTTGCTTTGTGCTCTCTCCTCCCTCAAAGTCTGTATAAGCCTCCCCCTCTAGTTCTTGTCCCCCAAAGATCACAATCTCCCTCAGACACTATTAATGTCCCCCAAGTGGCAAAGTCCCTATTCATTTTCTTTTTTTTTTTTTTTTTTTTGAGACGGAGTCTCGCTCTGTTGCCCAGGCTGGAGTGCAGTGGCCGGATCTCAGCTCACTGCAAGCTCCGCCTCCCGGGTTTACGCCATTCTCCTGCCTCAGCCTCCCAAGTAGCTGGGACTACAGGCGCCTGCCACCTCGCCCGGCTAGTTTTTTGTATTTTTTAGTAGAGACGGGGTTTCACCATGTTAGCCAGGATGGTCTCGATCTCCTGACCTCGTGATCCGCCCGTCTCGGCCTCCCAAAGTGCTGGGATTACAGGCTTGAGCCACCGCGCCCGGCCTCTTTTTCTTTTTTTCAAGACAGAGTTTCACTCTTGTCACCCAGGTTGGAGTGCAATGGCGTGATCTTGTCTTACTGCAACCTCCACCTCCTGGGTTCAAGCCATTTTCCTACCTCAGCCTCCCAAGTAGCTGGGATTACAGGCGTGTGCCACCACACTCAGCTAATTTTTGTATTTTTAGTAGAGAAGGGGTTTCGCCTTGTTGGCGAGGCTGGTCTCAAACTCCTGACCTCTGGTGATCCACCCGCTTCAGCCTCCCAAAGTGCTGAGATTATAGGTGTAAGCAACCCAGCATTCTTTTTTTTTTTTTTTTTGAGATGGAGGCTTGCTCTGTTGCCCAGGCTGGAGTGCGATGGCACCATCTTGGCTCACTGCAACCTCTGTCTCCCAGGTTCAAGAGATTCTTCTGCCTCAGTCTCCCATGTAGCTGGGATTATAGGCGCCCACCACCACACCCAGCTAATATTTGTATTTTTAGTAGAAAGGGTTTCGCCATGTTGGCCAGGCTGGTCTCGAACTCCTGGCCTCAAGTGATCCGCCCTCCTCTGCCTCCCAAAGTGCTGGGATTACAGGCATGAACCACCGTGCCTGGCACCCCCATTCATTTTCTGTGTGAGCACTTGATGTATACTAGGCTCACTTTTCAGAGGGGAGAGGCAAGTGCCTTCTGTGTTTCCCTCCCCAGCATGTGGTTTCCTGCCAGCATCTCTTTTGCTATCCCATCTTTTGTCTTTCTGGCTACAGCAGCCTCTTCATTGTGTGGTTCCCAGGGCCCAGCCAAGCACTTACTAGACCAGGGGATTTTGACATATTTTTGTCCTCCTTATTCTTTCTCAGCCTTCTCTGTCCATTTCCCACTCCCATTTTCAGACCTGAGAGGCTCACCTAAATAATTTAGGTGTGGATAATTCAGGCTGTAACTGGGGACATGGAGGCAGGGGTAGCAGGAGGGTTAGTGAGGGCCTGTGGGAGAGAGCCGGGTCCTGGGTTCCCTGTGGATGATAAGAGCTGGCCCTGCAGTGAGAGGGGGTGGAGTGGGACAACTGAGTATCTCAGAGCACACACACATGCTTACCACAATCTCTTGCCTCTGTATCAGTTTTATTTTTTATTTTATTTATTTTTTCTTTTTTTGAGACAGGATCTCACTCCATCACCAGGCTGGAGTATAATGGCACAATCACAGCTCACTGCAGCCTCAACCTCCTCAGCTCAAGTGATCCTTCCCACTTCAGCCTCTGGAGTAGCAGGGGCTACAGGCGCACCCCAAGATGCCTGGCTAATTTTTGTATTTTTTGTAGAGATGGGGTTTTGTCATGTTGCCCAGGCTGTTCTCGAACTCCTGGGCTCAAGCGATCTGCCCGCCCAGCCTCCCAAGTAGCTGGGACTATAGGTGTGCACCACCACTTCCAGCTAATTTTTTGTTTTTGTTGAATCTGGGTCTTGCTATGTTGCCCAGGCTGGTCATGAACTCCTGGCTTCAAGTGATCCTCCAGCTAAGGCCTCCCAAAGTACTGGGATTACAGTCATGAGCCACTGCACCTGACCCCAGGCTAGTTTTTAAAAATAGTGTTTCCACAGGCTCTGAGGGTTAGGAAAAAAAAGAAATAGTGTGCTTTCTTTCTCCCGTTCTAAGGTAGAAAACCACGGCAAGGTATCCATGGATACCTTAAGAGCAATGGACAGAATCGTAGTCCCTTTTTGACTTCACCCCTCAGGCCCTCCAGAGTACTCCGTGTCCTGCCCACCTTGTACCCCCCTGGCTGTGTGTGCATGTGGAAAGTCATCTTGCATCTGTTCTCTTCCAGGTTTCTTTTTGGAGACAGGCCCTTTTGGTGGGTCCATGAGTCTGGGTACTACAGCCAGGCTCCAGCCCAGGTTCACCAGTTCCCCTCTTCTTGTGAGACTGGTCCAGGTGGGAAGCCTCAAACATTCTCCCTTTCCCAATGTGGTTAGGGTTCAGGTGAACATTTCAGGGTACTTTTCAGCCTGGGTGGCCCAACCAAAGGTCCAGCCTCTCAATTACTGGCCCAGAGAACAAAGGAACCCCAGGGAGACCAAGCTGAGTTATGGGAGGAGGGCACTCATGCTATGTACCAGCTGCCCACTTTGTGTAGAGTACAGCCAAGAGACACATACCAGGACAGAAACCTGAGTGCAGTGACCTCAGGTGGCAGTAAAAAGGCCTCAGAACAGAGCCAGTTATGGATCAGTGCTGGGGAAAAGCTCTCTTCTCAGCCAGGAGAGACAGCTGTATTATTGAGGCATCACCAGAGGCCCCTGGGTCCTGCCTCCATCTTCTCACCACAAGCTTCTGGATTCACTGGCAGGCAGCCCTTCTGGACACTGCATGATCACAGGAGCAGCCCTCTGGCCCATAATGACGGCCCTGTCTTCGCAGGTGGCCACTCGGGCCCGCAGGTATGCCCTTGGCATTGCCCACCATTGGGAGCAGGGGTGATGGCACCCTGTACCTAAAAGACCCAGCAGCATGCAGTCTGGGAGCTGGAGTTTTGGGGACCCTAGGTTGTGTGGTTCAACCATGGGGTACCTGGGTGCTGCAGGCTAAGCTGTGTATGGACACGCTCTGAGCTCCTTGCCTCTCTTCTTTCTAGCCGCTGGGTAAGGGTAATGCCTAGCCTAGCTTATTGCACCTTCCTTTTGGCGGTTGGCTTGTCGCGAATCTTCATCTTAGCACATTTCCCTCACCAGGTGCTGGCTGGCCTAATAACTGGTGAGCAACTGGGGCAATGGGGTGGACTGAGAGGATGCCTTTGGCAGTGGGAGGTTCAGTCTAGGATCTTCCCATCGCTCCCAGCTTCTGTAGAGCCCAGCCAAGAGGCCCCCCGTTATGTCTCAGTTTGTTCCCTTGCCAAGCTGCACTGCAGCTGGGGGTGGGTGTGGGGAGGGTCATATCCCCAAACTCCCTGAAGCTGCCGTCACTCCACTCTCCTAGGCGCTGTCCTGGGCTGGCTGATGACTCCCCGGGTGCCTGTGGAGCGGGAGCTAAGCTTCTATGGGTTGACCGCACTGGCCCTCATGCTAGGCACCAGCCTCATCTATTGGACCCTCTTTACGCTGGGCCTGGATCTTTCTTGGTAAGTCTCGCTTTGAAGCCTGGGCAGGCTGGGCCCTGTCCTATCTCGCCTGCACCTAGCCTGGTGTGTCTCTGGTTCATTATAGCTAAAAAAGGACACATTACCTATTCCCATAGACCCTCACAAGCACAAAGCAGAACATGGGAGTGGGCCCCAAGGGCAGATGGCGAAGAGCCAGTGGCCTTCTACGTTCCAGCCTCTCCTGGCAAGGACTCTTCTTCCCCACAGGTCCATCAGCCTAGCCTTCAAGTGGTGTGAGCGGCCTGAGTGGATACACATGGATAGCCGGCCCTTTGCCTCCCTGAGCCGTGACTCAGGAGCTGCCCTGGGCCTGGGCATTGCCTTGCACTCTCCCTGCTATGCCCAGGTGCGTCGGGCACAACTGGGAAATGGCCAGAAGATAGCCTGCCTTGTGCTGGCCATGGGGCTGCTGGGCCCCCTTGACTGGCTGGGCCACCCCCCTCAGATCAGCCTCTTCTACATCTTCAATTTCCTCAAGTATACCCTCTGGCCATGCCTAGTCCTGGCCCTCGTGCCCTGGGCAGTGCACATGTTCAGTGCCCAGGAAGCACCGCCCATCCACTCTTCCTGACTTCTTGTGTGCCTCCTTTCCTTTCCCTCCCACAAAGCCAACGCTCTGTGACCACCACACTCCAGGAGGCAGCCCCATCACCTTCCAGCCCCTAAGTAGGCCCTCCCCTCCCTAAATCTGCTTCCCCACCACCTGGTCTTAGTCCCAAAGATGGGCCTTCTCTCTCCCAGAGAAGCTGGTCCTCCCTCTGCCTTTCCTCTCAAGCCCCCAAAGAGCAAAGGCAACAGCAAGACCAGCGGGTTCCTGCAACACTGTGAGGGGCAGCCAGGGTGGCCCCAATAAAGCCCTTGAATACTTTGAGATTCCTTTCTTGCCTATGCGCACATCTCCACGGGCCTTGCCTGTGTGTGCACAAGCGGAACCCTTGCCAGGCTGCTCCAGTGGTCCCTGTGCCACCTGCAGCCCTGTTTCCAGGGGCAGACAGGCAGGAAAGGAGAGGGCTGTAAACTCAGGTGAGACCTCTCAGCCCTAGGTCTATCCCCTGCCTCATCACTGCCTAGGCCACATGAGAGGTCCCATGAGATGCTGTGACTATATTCAGTGTAACCCTGTCTTTCACCTACAGGTCAGATCTTGCGCCCCAACCTCCAGTTTCCTAAATTGGCTTCTAGTCCAGGGACTGGAGAAAAGTGTTTTTGGCTAGGAAGGAGGATGAGAACCTCTATTCCATTTGGGAGCCCAGAGAATAGAGACATTGGCCCCAGAAGGCACTGCCAGAAACAAGTTTATTTACACAAGGACACACAGTGTAACGGGTTACAAAAAACTGAAATCCATATCCAGGGAGACAAAGCAAGGAGTGGGTTTACATGAGAACCAGACCAGCCACAGGGAGAGGGTGTGTAAGGGGCTGGGAGCCTGGGGCTCAGCACAGAGAGGCCTAGTACACTGGACCTAGCCCCATCCCCATCCCCCAGGAGGATCTAAAACAAACACACAAGCACACAATGAACTGATGGTGCTGGGGCTCCTGCCCCTCCCCTGGCTCCCTCAATCCTGCTTAAGCCCCCAATAGGATAATAAATATGTAAACAGATTGGTGGGGCCCTGGGGATAGAAGGAGAGAAAGTATATGTGGTACTGGGGAGAAGAAGGAAGGAAGAGTCAGCCCCCTAGGAGCCACTTCCCATCTTTGGTTTCCTACAGGCTGGATGGCATTCCCTGGAAGCCTTGTAGGCCCACAGCTGCTGGCAGGGCTCCTGGGAAAGAGAAGGGACAGCACCCAGCCCCCTCCTGGTCTTAGCTCCCTTGGGCTGATGGTCAGCAAAGGGAGCCCAGGAGGTATGGAAGCTCCAGCTGAGAGCTGACTCCTGGATCCCTGGGTTCTGGCCTTACCCCTTCTAGAACCTCCATTCTCACCATACCCAGGCTCCAAAGCAAAAAGGCCCCAGGAGGGAGGTGAGCCCCTGCCCCTTCTCCCCACAGCATGCTGGATGGCTGGGGAAATCTGGTCCTGACAGCAGAGGGGCTCTCACCAGCCTGGAGCCCCCCTGCAGGGACCACCTTCTCCCCCTGCCCAGGCTGTGCCAGCAGAGGGGCAGGGAGGCCATCCGAGTAAGGTGGAGAGCAGACCTGGTTCTGCGGCTCCTCCTGGCCCCTGAGAACCCAGGAAACCAGTCCTCTCCTTCCCCACACACTTTCACCCTCTCAGCCCCGGGGAGGGGGAAGCAGGCTGTGAGGAGTATGAGGCAAGACAGCCCTCCTCACAGACCACAGGCCACGGCTTGGGCACCAGCCTCCCATCAGTGCTGAGACCAAGAGGAAGGAGGGAGAGAGGGGTCTGTGCAGAGATGGTGAGGACGAAAGGGGAAAGGGTGGAGAATCACAGGGTGGGTGCCCACCTCCCCTCCACTCTGCATCTTAGACAGCAGTGGATCCTCCAGATCCTCTCCTGAGGCTGGAGAAGGGAGGAGGGTGAAATTAAGGCATTTCCCCCCAAGTCAGATGAAACCAAGGCACCGACTTCCTATTCCCTCCTCACTCAGGGGGGCCCCAGAACTGGAGAGTACTTTCTGGGCCCCCGTGCCCAGCTTGAGCTGACCGAGGCTCCAAGGGGGAAAAGGACAGAATGCAGGAAAATGGGTGGAGGGACACGTGAGACAGGGCTGGGAAGACACCCCCACCCCCTGCAGAGGGCGCAGGCTTCTAGAGCTGAGGTGGAGGCCACAGGGCTGGGGGCCTGAGGCAGCGTAGAGGAGCAGGAGGGGCAAGGCTGAGAGACCCACACGGCACACCTTGTTGAATGTGTGACTTTTTGTTTTTAATAGAAAAAATAAACAAAATCACAATGGTGAAGCCCAGAGGGATGGGGGCCGGGGTGTCACAGGGCAGGCTCCTGCTCCATGGGCTCCTCTGCCGGCCTGTGGGGCAAGCACAGGGGAGGGTATTGAGTGGGGCACACCAGCAGGGGCAAGGGCAGAGAGGTGGTAGGGGTTGCTGCTTACCTGGGGCTGTGTTCCCGGGCTACTGCAGCCTGGGCCTGCTCAGCCCCCACCGACAGCAAGGCCATGGCGCTCACAGTCTCGGCCTCCTCAGTCTCACCTGCCTGGGCCTCCCGCAGGGAACGGCCCAGACCAGCGGCAAACTTCTGCACACAGCTCCAGTGTTTGCCTGTGGACGAGAGACAGGCAAGGGGTCAGGGAGGGCAGAGGACACCCACATGAACAGCCCCAGTCCTGGTGCTCCCACAAGCTCCGTGCCCCCTTGGCAGCCTGAGCCCCTCTACGTGTCCCCACGCACTCTGGATCTCGATGACTTTCTCTAGCGTGGCCACTGCGTTGATGTTGGGCTTTTGCTGCAAGACTGCCTCGTCCAAGGGCTGCAGCTGGCAGGTGAAAGAAGAGAAGGTTTAGGGTGGGGAGTAGGGTTGCCATGCATACCCCTCTAACTGCCCCACTTAGCCCCAGATATCCCTCACAACAGGGGCAAACATGGCCTTTTTGGACAAACCCATACTCAGAAAGCCTTCCCTGGCCATTAGCTATTCCTTAGGACCAAGGAAAAGCTTCCTAAGGGGCTACCAGTGCTGGCTGACCCCTTGCTGGCCCCTCAGCCCTCTGGCCTGCCACCTCCCAGCTCCTTCCCACCCCTTACCTCTACACTGAGCAGAGCCGAAACACAAGCCTCAGAGGCATCACAGATGGCGGTCAAGTCATGGCCTCCCTCCAGGGCCAGCACCACCCGGCCCCCTGCCAGGGTCATCAGCTGCCTGGTCAAGTGGCCAAAACCTTTGGGGATGGGTGAAGGGAGGAAGAAGAAATGGCGAAAGGTAATCAATTCAAAAGCCAGTAAGAGAAGGAGACAAAAAAGGCTGGGCGCGGTGGCTCACGCCTGTAATCCTAGCACTTTGGGAGGCCAAGGCGGGCGGATCACAAGGTCAGGAGTTCGAGACCAGCCTGACCAACATGGTGAAACCCCGTTCTCTACTAAAAATACAATAATTAGCCAGGCATGGTGGCACGTGCCTGTAATCCCAGCTACTCAAGAGGCTGAGGCCGTGAACCCGGGAGGCAAAGGTTGCGGTGAGCTGAGATCATGCCATTGCACTCCAGCCTGGGCGACAGAGTGAGACTCCGCCTCAAAAAAAAAAAAAAAAAAAGAGAGAGAGAGAGAAAAAGAAACACAAGAGGTGGGACAAATAACACAAAATATGATGGGAGATATAAACTCAAATATATCCATAATAAAATACAGCATCAATGGACTAAATGCCCTATCACAGTCAAAACATTAACAGATTGGCTAAAGACTCCAATGACAAGGAGCATCACTGAAACACCAGGGACCAACAAGCCCATCTCTACAGCTCCAGCAGGATACATCCTCTATCCTCTGCTACCCCACCTCCACCTCCTGTCCCCTTAAGGCCAGGGTTGGCAGAAGACAAGTTGGGGGAGTTACCAAGATGATTCCAAGTCTAGGCTCTGCCCCCTGCTTTCCCCGTCCCCTGCAATATCAGTCTGTTTCCTGCCCCATGCCCCACTGGACTCCATATCCTCACTGTTTCACTTCCTCCCTCAATCCCCCAGCAGGCTTACATCTGGCGGTGACAGAGTAGCCACCCAGAGGAGACAGATGTCCTTCAACAGCATCAAACCCAGCAGAGACTAGGACCACGTCAGGTGAGAACTCGTGGGCAATGGGCATCACCACTGTCCTGCAAAGGGATGGCCCAAGCTGAGCCCAGCAGATGGCCAGGCCAGGCCTCGCCCCACTGTTGTCCTCCCAGAGACAACCCCCTCCACCCACACTAAACTGAGTGCCTTCTGCCCCTCTCACTGCAGGGCCCAGAGGGGCTCCCCTTGACTCCTATGGCCCTTTTCAGTCCCTACCTGAAGGCTGTAAGGTACTCCACGTCTCCAATAGGGGGGTCCACACCTCCTGTCCATGCCACGTTCACATTGTACCCCACGCCTGGCCCTCCACCAACCTGGAACCAGAGTCGGGGAGAGGGCTATTCTCACCGCCTGGGGATAACAAACATTGCCCCTGCCCTCACCCCTGCCTCCAGGTCTCACTCCACTGACCTCTGTTCTGCCTGGAGGGGCAGTCAGATCAGTGTGGTCCTCCCACTAGGAGCCCAGACTCCCCAGGTACCAACACCACCATAGGCCTCCGTGGCTCCCCGCCAGGTCCCATTGTGCCACCTCCCAGAGGGGCCAGGAGGGTCTGCATTTACGCCCAGGAGCTGTACCTCTTCAGGAGCCCCAGAGCCTGGAAAGAAGTTCCCGTTGTCATAGCGATGCAGTGAGATGTAGAGCACAGAGGGGTCATTGTAGAACGCCTGCTGGGTGCCATTGCCATGGTGAATGTCCTATGAGGGGAGGTAGAAGCATCAGGAAAATGGCCCACGCTCTGACCCAACGATCAAATTCCACATGTCAGCTGGGCGCTGTAGCTCACGCCTGTAATCCTAGCATTTTGGGAGGCTGAGGGCTGGGAGAATCGCTTGAGCCCAGGAGTCCACCCTTGGCCACAGGGCATCCATATTCTGTTCACAATGGTATTGCCCACCCCACACTTCTCTAACTAGGTCTGAGCCTCTGAGGTGTGGCACTGTGTAGGTGATATTCAAAGCCATGGGATAAATGTGGCATATCTCCCTACAGAACCCATTCCACTTCAGTTTATGGGAAAACATTAAGGCTAGTAGGGAATTTAAAACAAGCAGATAAGATTCTTCTTTTTTTTTTTGAGACCGAGTTTCGCTTTTGTTGCCCAGGCTGGAGTACAGTGGCACGATCTTGGCTCACTGCAACCTCTGCCTCCCAGGTTCAAGCAATTCTCCTGCCTCAGCCTCCCAAGTAGCTGGGATTACAGGCACCCACCACCATGCTCGGCTAATTTTTTTTGTATTTTTAGTAGAGATGGGGTTCACCATGTTGGCCAGGCTGGTCTCAAACTCCTGACCTCAGATGATCCACCCACCATGGCCTCCCAAAATGCTGGGATTACAGGTGTGAGCCACTGTATTTGGCCTTTTTCTTTTTCTTTTTTTTTTTTTTTTGAGATGGAGTCTTGCTCTGTGCCCCAGGCTGGAGTGCAGTGGCGCGATCTCGGCTCACTGCAAGCTCCACCCCACCCGGGTTCACGCCATTCTCCTGCCTCAGCCTCCTGAGTAGCTGGGACTACAGGCGCCCGCCACCTCGCCCGGCTAATTTTCTTGTATTTTTAGTAGAGACGGGGTTTCACCGTGTTAGCCAGGATGGTCTCGATCTCCTGACCTCGTGATCCGCCCGTCTCGGCCTCCCAAAGTGCTGGGATTACAGGCTTGAGCCACCGCGCCCGGCCTCTTTTATTTTTTTTTTTTGATACAGTCTCACTCTGTCATCGAGGCTGGAGTGCAGTGACATGATCTTTGCTCATTCCAACCTCCACCTCCCGGGTTCAAGCAGTTCTCCTGCCTCAGCCTCCCCAGTAGCTGGGATTACAGGCTCCCGCCACCACACTTGGCTAATTTTTTTGTATTTTCAGTGGAGATAGGGTTTCACCATGTTGGCCAGGTTGGTCTCAAACTGCTGACATCAAGTGATTCACCCACCTTGGCCTCCCAAAGTGCTGGGATTACAGCCACTGTGCACCACCACAAGCACAGAAGATTCTGAAGGAGGATCCAACATTTACATGAATTTTTAAGCCAGAATTGGGCTTCCAAGAGATTTTGTCCTTCCTGAGGCTTGCTCCTGGCTACTTCCCCAGCTTACAGAGAGTGGCGTGTGCCTCTGCCTCCACCATTAGGAACAGGGTTTGAGAAGCACTCATGGTAGCAAGAGCAGAGTGCTGGGAACAAGAGGCCCGGTCTGAAACCCAGTGCCGACATCCCCAGCTGAGTGGCCTTGGGTAAGTCATGCAACAACACCTTCATTCACAGAAATGGACAACCTCGTTCTTACTACTCGAGGTGGCCATAAAGTACTCATTGGGTTCCTGGTATATAGTCTGCTCCCAATTGTAGGGGGTGGGAGGAAATATCGGCTACTAGCACTGGCAGCGGCGTCACTACTGTTCAAGGTAGGAAATCCCCTTCGTTGCTTGAAGCTGCAACGTGAGGGCCAAGATGGAACAGGAGCTAAATGTCTTTCATAGTTGAGGAGAGCGCCCTGTTGGAATGTGACATTAGTCATCCAGCAGGAGCCCCAGCGCCCTTCCTTCCGCACCCGCACCGGGCACCCGGACGAGGATGACTGGGCTGCTTGGAGGTGGGGCTGGGGGAGGGGACTTCCTGAAGGCTGACCCTGGTCCCAGCTCTACCCGCCCCTGCCCAGCCCCACCAGCTCACTGCCTACCCAGTCCACGATGAGGACCTTGCCCACGTTCAACTTCTGCTGTAGAAGTTTTGCAGTGATGGCTACAGAGTTGAAGAAGCAGAATCCCCTGAGGAGGGGAGAAAAGGGCGGGAGGTTAGCCTCAGCATGACGTTTGCAAGAGACAGGAAGGGGCGAGGGCAGAGAATCTAGGACACTCACATGGCTGTGGATTCCTCGGCATGGTGTCCTGGCGGCCGGATGATGGCAAATCCATTCTGAAGAGGTGCAGGCCAGGCAGAAGTGAGGGACAAGATCCAGGCAGGAAGGCCGTGGAGGGGGTGGCACAGGACAGAAGCACAAGCCAGGCAAGGAAGTGAACACAAACCAGAAAAGCAGATCTATATGTTCAATGCACAGTTTTGTTGGGGTTTGTTTGTTTTTTTATGGTTTTTTTTGGAGACAGGGTCTTGCTTTGTCACCCAGGCTGGAGTGCAGTGGTGCGATTACGGCTCACTACAACCTTGGCCTCCCAGGCTCAGAAAATCCTTCCACCTCAGTCTCCCAAGTAGCTAGGACTGCAAGCACACGCCACCACTCCTGGTTAATTTTTTGTAGAGACAGCATTTCACTATGTTGCCCAGGCTGGTCTAGAACTCCTGGGCTTGAGCTATCTGCCCACCTCGGCCTCCCGAAGTGTTGAGATTATAGGCATGAGCCACTGTGCCCAGCCTCAATGGACCATTCTTAATGCCAACCATGAGGCTTGAGCAGGCAGACAGTATTTCTGCCTCGAGACACCCACGAAAGCAACTGGGCATTAGTGTCTTTTTGTTGGTCCTTCATAAACCTGAATCCCCAGCTGATAACTCCTGCCTACCCTGGTGCCTGAGAGTTGAGCTTGCAAAGGACAGTGCCTCACTGAAAGGATCTCAAGGCTGCCCCTGTCCTCTGCCTCTGAGAAGCAGGACCATGCCAAGGGGCACCGAAGTCACAAGCACACGCTCACCTTGAGCTCTCCTGCAGCCACCTTGAAGGCCAGCTCCAGCAGGCAGCCCACCGCCATGCGCACAGCACTGGAGGAATGCATCTCATTCCAGACGGTGTCACTGTCCACCTGCAGGGCAGGAGAGCAGGTTTCAGCGTGCCCCCTGTAGGGGGAGGGCAAGAACAGGAGAGGGCACCTGGACAGTGGGCCAGTGACTGTGGCAGTCAGGGAAGAGACAGAGCTAGGAGAGCCACCCACCCACCCCCACTGCTGCAAGCCCTACTCACCCCGATTCCCCCACAAGGCAGCACAGCATATATCTTCTGGCTGATGGGGCCTGCGGGGAAGAGGGATAGAGCTACTCTAGAAGTGGCCTCGGGCAGATCACCTGAGGTCAGGAGTTCGAGACCAGCCTGGACAACATGGTGAAACCCCATCTCTACTAAAAATACAAAACTTAGCTGGGCGTGGTGGCACACACCTGTAAACCCAGCTACTCGGGAGGCTGAGGTAAGAGAGTCGCTTGAGCCTGGGAGACGGAGGTCACAGTGAGCCGAGATCGCACCACTGCACTCCAGCCTGGCCAACACAGCAAGACTGTCTCAAAAAAAATGAAAATAAAAATAAAAAACGAAGTGGCCTCAACTGCCCCGGCTACAGGCTTAGCCACCAAAAATGAGGGCTCAGACCCGAGTACAAGACAGGCCTCTGCAGCCCACACCAGTTGGGAGCTGTCAATCCCCTGTCCTTGAGGACACCCTACTTCTGGGGGCAGATGGCAGGGAGAGAGGAGCATGATAAGCCGGGGGATGGGGAGGAGCAAAGCAGTCCCCCTAACCGAGCACTTCCATCCTCCTGCACCGTGCCCCACAGCATGCTCTATGTTAGTGGCGCCCTCTGGAGGTGTTTGACGTGGTAATTGTGCTGCAGAGCAGCACTAATGCCCTGCCTGTGCCCATGGGGACAACCCTCCTAACCTGGCCAGGCGGTCCTCCTGAGAGCCCCCATCCCACCCTGACATTGGACATGCCCGCCCATGTGCCAGCTCACCAAGCAACTTCTTGTTGTCCAGCTTCTGCCGGTTGAGGGGGCTGGTCCCATACAGCAGGGTGTGGTATTCAGAGTGCACTGTCTGGATCTCATCTAGTGTGGCTTTGCGACCCCGGATTCGCTGCCAGGAGGATCAGTAAGAGGGGTCACACAAAGGCGCAGCTCTCTCAGACCCTTTTTTTTTTTTTTTTTTTTTTTGAGACGGAGTCTCACTCTGTCGCCCAGGCTGGAGTGCAATGGCACGATCTCGGCTCACTGCAACTTCCACCTCCTTGGTTCAAGTGATTCTCCTGTCCTGTCTCAGCCTACTGAGTAGCTAGGACTACAGGCGCATGTCACCACGCCCGGCTAAGTTTTGTATTTTTAGTAGAGATGGGGTTTCATCATGTTGGTCAGGCTGATCTCGAACCCCTGACCTCGTGATACGCCCGCCTTGGCCTCCCAAAGTGCTGGGATTACAGGCGTGAGCCACCGCGCCTGGCTCTCAGACCCTTTCTGCCCCATAGCCAGGGGTACACAGAGTCACCTCCTGGCCTCAGGAGATCCAAATATTTTTCAGAAAGTAGATCCTGGCTCCGTCATGACCTTACTCCCAGATCCTCCCTGACTCAGCTGGGGACCATGGGGGAAAACAGGCTGCAAAGGATGGAACAGGGGGTGGTGGGAGAACTGGCCCCGAAGTCTGGGGCTGAAGAGAGGATGAGGAAGAAGCATGAAGAGAGGCTTCTCTAATGGGGAAACAAAGGCTGAATTTAAGTTGAGGGCCAGAGGAAGGAGGGGCTCCCTTACCTCGCACTTGCTAAGCAGGCCTGTCTCCTGCAGCCGGGACCAGATGCTCTGGATCCGGCCAGCATGCTCAGGGTGCACGTGTGTGTTCCCGCACATGCACTGGTGCTTCAGCATGAACGTGTCGTAGACCACACCTGTGCCACAGACCTATGTGTCAGCCAGCACTGCTCTGGGCCCCGGGTCCCAGTGTGGCTACCATGATCCTCAGCAGGGCTCATGGAGCTCTCTCCAACCCCCAGGTCCAAACACCTCCCCGTGGCCACCACAGCCACCCTCCCACACACCTGCACCCTCTCCTCTCCAGCTTTTTTTTCTTTGAAACAGGGTCTCACTCTGTCACCCAGGCTGGAGTGGAGTGTGCAGTGGCGCTATCATGGCTCACTGCAGCCTCAACCACTGCCCCCACCACGCTGGGCTCAAGCGATCCTCCCACCTCAGCGTTCTGAGTAGCTGGGACTATAGGCGCTACCACATCTAGCGTTTTTTTGGTTTTTTTTTTTTTTTTTTTGAGACAGAGTCTTGCTCTGTCGCCCAGGCTAGGGTACAATGGCACGATCTTGGCTCACTGCAACCTCTGCCTCCTGGGCTCAAGCAATTCTCCTGCCTCAGCCTCCCAAGTAGCTAGGATTACAGACATGTGCCACCACGCCCGGCTAACTTTTGTATTTTCAGTAGAGATGGGGTTTCACCATGTTGGCCAGGCTGGTCTTGAACTCCTGACCTCAGGTAACCCGCCCGCCTCAGCCTCCCAAAGTGCTGGGATTACAGGCGTGAGCCACCGCGTCCAGCCTATTTTTTTTTTTTAAATAGACGGGGTCTCACTATGTTGCTCACGTTGGTCTCAAACTCCTGCGCTCAAGTGATCCTCCCACTTTGGCTTCCCAAAATGCTGGGATTACAGGTGTGAGTCACTGCACCTGGCTTTTCCTCTCCAGCCTTTGCCCCCTCTCGACTCCTCCTGAAATTCCTTTGCTCCATTACTGCCTGTCAGAAGCTTCCCTGCTACACAAGCCCCAGTAAGGCTGCCCTGGACACCCGCATGGGTCTGATCTCTGCCGGCTGTGCCTCCTTGGCTGCACCCTTCTCATAGCACCTCCTGCTTTCCCCCTCCTGCCGAACCCCTATGTCTTACTCCCCACTGGTTATACAGGCCCACCCTCAGGCACATCTGTGTCCCCGCAGAGCCCAGCCTGTGGCAGCTTCATGGGGAAGAGGACTCTGGTCTCATCCCAGACCTCACAGGGAGAAGGAAGGGAAGGTGGAAGGTCAGGGCCCAATAGAGACAGCAGGCTCTCTCTACCCAGCACTTCAGGCTGTGGGGCAGTCCTTCCCTCAGCGGGGTGAGAAAGATGCTACCCACTCTCCCAGCTGAGGCAGAAGGCCCTGCCACTACCACGAACAGCTCTGGGGAACAGGGAGAGAACGAAAGCCTGTGTCCCCTCCTTTCAGGGTGCCTAAGGGGCCCCAGCAGCCTCTTCCCCCTGCCCATGGGGCAGACACCACGCACAGGCCCTCTGGTGCCTGGTAGAAGGACATAACAAGTGGTGGGGGCTCACCTGTGGTGAAGAGGTGCTTGACGGGCTGGTCTGGGGGGCTCTTCATGCCCCCAGGGGCAGCAGGGGAGGACTGGGTGCGGCCCAGGGCCTGGTGGGGCACAGTGGCCAGGCTGAGGGGCGCCTGGTACACCTGCAGCGGCTGCAGCGGCTGGGCATCTGAGAACAGCTGCAGGGGAGGAGAGTGGGAGGGGGCCTAGGTCAGACTCAGCCAGGACAGGGGTGAGGGCAGGCCCTGTCAGGGCCTCCAGAGGGGCCCCAATCCAGACCTTTTCTTCCAAGTCTCCTCCTTCCCCCACCTCCTCCCACTTGCTCCCTCTAGGGACAGGAGACACATCTCCTGAGACAGGGAGGGATGGGGGAGATGTGATGAGTCACATCAAAGAGTAGCATTGAGGTAAGAGGCTGGGAGGGGCGGGGGCGGGGTGGGGGCGGGATGAGTCAGGCCTGGAGGGCTCGGCTGTGTCCGCAATGAATGGAGTGCCAGCTAGGCGTGAGGCAGACAGTAGTAACAGCGGGGGCGTGTGTGTACACACACGCACAGGCACGCACAGGGACCGACGCACAGCCGGCCCTACGCAGGCAGAAACGCAGATACACACAGGCCACGTGTGCACACGTGCACACCCGCACATGCACACACACACAGACACACACGCAGAGAGGCAGGCCAGTATCACAGAGACGGAGGGAACTGGCAGCCCAGGAGACACAGCTCTGAGATCAACACAAACAGCTCCCCCTTCTCCCCACTGGCCTCCTTCCCACTCCCCTTTTGCTCTCTACAGAAAGCTGCTCCTGCACAGCCTGGAAACTGCAGATGAGGGAGAGGGAAAGACAAGGGCAAAGGCACGGGTGGGGAAGGACAGAGGGGTGGTGACTAAGGGCTGGGACCAGAGACGGGGCTCACTTTTTTGTAACCAGCACCAGGCTCCTCCGAGTCGGGCCCCTCCTCAGCACCACTCTCGCCCTCCTCGTCCTTGACCTGGATGCAATCCTCCTCCTCCTCCCCATCCTCTTCCTCCTCCTCCTCCTCCAGGTCTTCCTGTGTACTCTCACTCTCTGTGGAGCCCTCCCGGGGCATGGTCAGGGCTCCCTCCCCCAGCAAGGCCTCCTGCTGCTCTGTCAGCTCCTCTTCTGTCTCCTCAGGGTGGGTGGTGGGCTGCCTGGGCAGCTCCCCTGTCTTGGTGAGGATCTGGTAACAGAATATGGGGGCACATCAGCTGGGAGTTGGGGAGCAGCTGTGCAGCCTGTAACCCAGAACAGTCTATCCTTCCCTCCCTCCCTTCTTCCAGGCAGAGCTTCTATGTGAGTTAGAAAAAGGCAAGGTGGCTCCTCTGAGAGGAGGACTTTTTTCTTTTTTCTTTTTTTTTTTTTTTGAGAAAGAGTCTCCCTCTGTCGCCCAGCCTGGCATGCAGTGGCGCAATCTCGGCTCACTTTAACCTCCGCCTTCCCGATTCAAGAGATGCTCCTGCCTCAGCCTCCCCAGTGACTGGGATTACAGGCGCACGCCACCACGCCCAGCTAATTTTTGTTTTTTTTTTGAGAGGGTCTCGCTCTTGTCACCCAGGCTGGAGTGTAACGGTGTGATCTGGGCTCAGTGTAACCTCCATCTCCCAGGTTCAAGCGATTCTCCTGCCTCAGCCTCCTGAGTAGCTGGGATTATAGGTGCCTGCCACCACGCCTGGCTAATTTTTGTATTTTTAGTAGAGACAGGGTTTCACCATGTTGGCCAGGCTGATCTCGAACTCCTGACCTCAGGCGATCTGCCTGCCTCAGCCTCCCAATCAAGCGCGAGCAACCGTGTCTGGCCTGAAAGGACACGTGCCAGCCTGGTGCTCTCCTGTGTCCTGCCCCCACCACAGCCCCAGGCCATTCGCCTTTCCAGGCTCACCTTGCCCAGCTGTAGCTGCTGCTGCTTCTGCTTCTCCAGGAACTGCTGGTGCTGTTGTTGCATGACCAGCTGCTGCAGGGCCTGGGGACTCTGCGGCAGCGGTGAGGACTGAGTGCGGCTCAGGGGCCGATGCCGCGGGAGCTTGCCCACCGTCCGCATGCTGGTGGCCACACGTTCACCCGTCACTAGTGGGGACTGCCCGTGGAGTGGCACTATGGAGTTAGGGGTGATGACTAAGCACCATTGTCAGGGCACCTGACTGCGCCCCCCCCCCCGACCCTGCATCTTCCCCCCATAACCCCCTCTGGAACATCACCACCTACATACTCAGGAAAAAACCTGGGGGACCTGGAGCACCCTCCACCCAAACCTGAGCTCCGTTCTCCCTCTTTCCCATGAATGAAGAGTTTCACAGCTCTAAGATACCGCCTCCAGCAAGTCTTCCTGGATTCACCATCTTTTCCCTTCAATTTGCTTAACTGAATAAACTGAGCACACAGTAGTCTTGAGCCCTCTGAGTGAACAATGAATGACTTGTTCTCTCTCTTTTTTTTTTTTTTTTGAGACGGAGTCTCGCTCTGTCGCCCAGGCTGGAGTGCAGTGGCCGGATCTCAGCTCACTGCAAGCTCTGCCTCCCGGGTTTACGCCATTCTCCTGCCTCAGCCTCCTGAGTAGCTGGGACTACAGGCGCCCGCCACCTCGCCCGGCTAGTTTTTTGTATTTTTTTAGTAGAGACGGGGTTTCACCGGGTTAGCCAGGATGGTCTTGATCTCCTGACCTCGTGATCCACCCGTCTCGGCCTCCCAAAGTGCTGGGATTACAGGCTTGAGCCACCGCGCCCGGCCGACTTGTTCTCTCTAAGTGCAACAAGGCCTCGCTGATCATGGACCCCGTGGATCCCGCCAGGCTAGGAAGCCCTGGGGCCAGGATCATGTATCTTTCAAGCAGAACCTCTTCTGGTGCCAACAGGTACTTAAGGGCTGTCTAAAGCTGTGCTGTCCAATCCCATAGCTACTAGTTACATGTGACTACTGAGCCCTTGAACACAGTCTATCTAAATTGAAATGTGATATAAGTGTGAAGTATACACTAGATTTCAAAGGCTTAGTATGAAACAAAAAGCAAAATATCTCATTGGTAACTGCATATTGGCCAGGCACAGTGGCTCACACCTGTAATTCCAGCACTTTGAGAGGCCAAGGCGGGAGGATGGCTTGAGCCCAGGAATTCAAGACCAACCCGGGCAGCTGAGTGCAATGGCTCACACCTGTAATCCCAGCACTTTGGGAGGCTGAGGCAGATGGATCACTTGAGGTCAGGAGTTCATGACCAAGTTGGCCAACATGGTGAAACCCCGTCTCTACTAAAAATACAAAAATTAGGCCAGGCGCAGTGGCTCACGCCTGTAATTCCAACACTTTGGGAGGCCAAGGCGGGTAGACCACCTGAGGTCAGGAGTTCGAGACCAACCTGGCCAACATGGTGAAACCTCGTCTCTAATAAAAATACAAAAAATTAGCCAGGTGTGGTGGCACACACCTGTAATCCCAGCTACTTGGGGGGCTGAGGCAGGAGAATCGCTTGAACTCGAGAGGCAGAGGTTGCAGTGAGCCAAGATCTTGTCACTGCCCTCCAGCCTGGGCAATAAGAGTGAAACTTTGTCTCAAAAAAAAAAAAAAAAAAATTAGCTGGGTGTGGTGGCACACGCCTGTAGTCCCAGCTACTCAGGAGGCTGAAGCAAAAGAACTGCTTGAACCCAGGAGGTGGAGGTTGCAGTGAGCAGAGATCCCACCACTGCACTCTAGCCTGGGCGACCCAGTGAGACTCTGTCTCAAAAAAAAAAAAAAAAAAGGGTGCAGTGGCTCACGCCTGTAATCCCAGAACTTTGGGAGGCTGAGGCAGGCAGATCGCCTGAGGTCAGGAGTTCGAGACCAGCCTGGCCAAGATGTTAGGTCTACTAAAAATACAAAAATTTGCCAGGTACGGTGGCAGGCACCTAAAATCCCAGCTACTTAGGAGGCTGAGGCAGAATTGCTTGAACCTGGGAGGTGGAGGTTGCAGTGAGCCAAGATCGCACCACCGCACTCTAGCCTGCGCAACAGAGCGAGACTGTCTCAAAAAAAAGAAAAAAAGACCAGCCTGGGCAACACAGCAAGATCCTGTCTCTACAAAACTTTAAAAATAGGAAGAATAACTGCACGTGTATTACAGAAATTATAATATTCTGGATATACTGAGTTAAATATATGTGGTGAAATTAATTCCACTTGCTTTTTTTTTTTTTGAGACGGAGTCTCACTCTGTTGCCCAGGCTCGAGAGCAATGGTGCAATCTTGGCTCACTGCAACCTCCACCTCCTGGGTTCAGCGATTCTCTTGCCTCCAGCGATTTTCCTGCCTCAGCCTCCTGAGTAGCTGGGATTACAGATGCCCACCACCATGCCCAGTTAATTTTTGTATTTTTAGTAGAGATGGGATTTCACCATGTTGGCCAGGTTGGTCTCAAGCTCCTGACCTCAAGCGATCCACCTGCCTTGGTCTCCAAAGTGCTGGGCTCACAGGCATGAACCACTATGTATGGCTCTACTTGCTTCTTTTTACATTTTTTAATGTGGATGCTAGAAATTATGTACGTAGATTCTGTTGTTTCTACTGAACAGCACTGCTCAGGGATGTGAACTCCAAGATGGCAGCAGATTTTGTCAAGAACAGTGCCTGGCATCCTGTAGGTATCCCATGTTTCCAGAATGTGGAAGAAATCACCGATGCTGTTGATTCTGCTAAAGGGAACTGTGACAGGGCTGGAGAGTATCCCTGACTGTTGGTCCTGAGCCCCCTCCCTTGCACAGCTGCCTGTCCACTCACCAGCAATGAGGGTGCTCTGCTGCCGGGCCTGCTCCAGCAACAGCACGTGCTGCAGCAGGGAGGCATGCCCGTGGGGGCTCCCGTCGCCCTCCAGTGCCACGCCCAGCAGGCAGCCAGGGATAGAGGATGTGCTCATGAACTTGCCCGTCAGCGTGCCACCCTGCCGCAGGGACTGGAGGGCCTGCCTCTCGGCCTCCTGCTGTGTCGACAGCTTCGGGGAGGCCTGGGGGGTGAAGGGAGGGGCTTATACAGCCTCAGTCCTGCTAACTTTGGACCAGCATCCCCATCTACCCACTATCTACCCCCCAGCTCTGGGTAGGGCCAACCGATCTCCCTTAGGGCCTTGGAAGGGGAAAACCCCAGCTGGGGACATGCAGGACCTGTGACCTCAACACTAGAGGAAAGATGGGGTATGTGCCCTGTACTTACAGTGAGGTGTGAGTTGGTGACAGTGACCGTGGCCTGCAGCCCTAAGGAGATGTTGGGCAGAGAAGGAGACGTGTAGAGGCTGAACTGGTTGGGGGAGCTGTCCAGAGGGAGGGCTCGGTGCTGGGGGAGCATCTGGGGAGCAGTGAGAAGAGACAGGAATGAGAGTGCGCAAAGGGAGGCAACAAGGGAGGGCAACCTGGGGCCAAGACCAAGTTCTCTGAATGGTGCCCAGTTCCCTCTACCCTGAGCTCCCACTGAGGGAGACTGAGCCATCAGGGCTCTTCATAGTCCTGTGGGACAAATTCCCCTTTGATGCAACTAAGTCCAAGCAAGGACCCTCCAGCCTATTCATGTGGGCAGAGAGGTCTCTGCTGGGCACTCAGGCAGAGAGACTGGAAGGAGCTGCACTCTTTCTTCCATGGGAAGGAGCAGCTCTGTCCCCGCCCCACCAGCCCTCAGCCAGGCCTGTACCTCGGTGGGGATGTTGGGGACTGAGCCAGTAAAGCCATTCTCAGCGATGGTGCTGTGGGAGCTGTTGGGAGAGCTGGGGCCGGAGCCGGGTGCGCTGTTACACACGGACGACGCTATAGGAGAAGTGGCTGTCACCTGGGCCTGCTCTGAACTATCCCCCACCCCCGATTCCCAGACCCTCAGAACCGGTACATGAGAGCAGCCCTTACCCCCAGGCCCGGCACCTGTGATCTCAACAGCTCTTTTCTTAAAGGTGCTAATAACAGTCCCATCCTTGCGACGCAGGAGGGGACTGCTTCTCCGCTCGGCCACCTTCTGTTTTAGCCTTGAACGCACTTTCAAGTTGGGTTCAGAGGCTGGAGAGAAGGTAACCGAGGTTCAGATACATGCACAGCAGCACACATCTGCAGTCGAGCCCACTGTGGTCAGGGCTGACACTGCCACAAGCCCACCTCTGCCTCCCGGGAGCCATATTCTGGGAGGCCAGGTGGGGGACTCACTTACCTGTTTTGCGGAGGGGGAAGTCATCTCGACTGTCGTAGGGCCCAGGCAAAGGCAGTTTGTAGGAGGGAGGCGTCCCAGGGGGGCCGCTCTGGGGAGGGGAACTCTGGTCCAAAGAAGCATGGTGGGCTCCCCTGGGGGTGGGGGTGGGGATGGAAGCAGATCTAAGTTATCGCCCAGCCTGCTGGACCTGCCACCTGGCAATCTACATTTATGAAAAATCATTTGTATATAGGAAGAGGACATGGATCTCGGGGAAAGAATGAGGAAATACACCAGGGATGGAGGTCCTGTCTCTAAGGAGAGATTGCAGGGCCCATATATGGGCACGGGGCAGAAGCCCCTTGCCATCCTATAGCCAGGCAGCCCCTGAGCAGCTCACCTGTGCCCACCCGTGCCTGCCCAGGGCCATTACCAGCATTTGGGGTGCTGTGGGAGGGAATGGTTGAGGCCGCCTGGTGTGGGCTCCTTTGACTTCGACAAGAGGAATTCCTGGAGCCTCAGCTTTACCTCGGTGCTGGCAATGGCACCTGCAGGACAGGGCACAACTGACCTGGCTGCTTAGGGCCAGACCCCACCATGGCAGGGGCAGGCGTCATGGGTGGGGCCCTAGGAGGTCCCAGGACTCCCTGTCTTACTCTCTTTGCTCTTCTCCTTGTTCCGCAGGATGAGCAGCTGCTGCTCCAGCCGCTGCTTCTCCAGCTCTTCCTGCCGCTGCTGCTCCCGCTGCCGCTGCTGCTCCAGCTCCTGCTGCCGCTTGGCTGCCAGCATCTCCTGCTGCTGCTTGGCTGCCAGCATCTCCTGCTGCTGCTGCAGGGGCATGGGGAGGGAGGCAGGAGTGAGCCAGGCCCGGGCAGGGGGCGGGGGGCGGAGGCCTGGGAGGCCCCCTGCACCCCTCTCGCTCACCTTGAGGTGCTTCTGTAGCTGGACCTCATGCTGCCTTGTCAGGTGGTCATGCTGTTTCTGGAACTCAGCGAACAGGAGCTGCTTCTGCAGCTGCTGCTGCTGCTTGAGCGCCAGGAGCTCCTGCTGCAGTTGCTGCTCCCGCAGTGTGGGATCCACAGAGCCCACCAGAGCACCCCGTAGCTCCACAGGGCTGGGGCTGCCTCCACCCCCACCCCCCATGGAACTGGGCATGGCTCTTGGCAGCACCGGCTTCACCTCCACTGTGGGCAGAAGAGACAGGAAGGAGTTAGTGGGCCCAGCCCCAGACTCCAGTCGTGCCTGAGGCCCAAACGCTACCAGGCAGGATTCTAGGAGACCCAAAGAGATCAGAGACAGAGGGGAAATCAAATCCCTCTGCTCCATGGATGCAACATTTTACCTTAATTAAATGAGGCTGAAGCCATGAACTTCAATAGGAAAATATAGGCCAAGCACGGTGGCTCACATCTGGAATCTCAGGTTACCTTGGGAGGCTGAGGCAGGCAGATCACCCGAGGCAAGGAGTTCAAGACCAGCCTGGCCAACATGGCGAAACCCCCACTCTACTAAAAATACAAAAATTAGCTGGGCGTGATGGTGCACACCTGTAATCCCAGCTACTCAGGTGGCTGAGGCATGGGAATCTCTTGAACCCCGGGAGGCGGAGGTTGCAGTGAGCCAAGATCATGCAACTGTACTCTAGCCTGGGTGACAGAGCAAGACTGTCTCCAGGGAAAAGAGGAAAAAAAAAAAAAAGGGCCGGGCACGGTGGCTCATACCTGTAATCCCAGAACTTTGGGAGGCTGAGGCGGGCAGATCACGAGGTCAGGAGATCAAGACCACCCTGGCTAACACAGTGAAACCCTGTATCTACTAAAAACAAAAAAAATTAGCTGGGCGTGGTAGCACATGCCTGTAGTCCCAGCTACGTAGGAGACTGAGGCAGGAGAATCGCTTTAACCCTGGAGGCGGAGGTTGCAGTGAGCCAAGATTGCACCACTGCACTCCAGCCTAGGTGACAGAGCGAGACTCCGTCTCAAGAAAAAAGAAAACATGCATAAGCATGAAGCTGTACCTGACAGATTGTGAGTACTCAACACATTTTTTTTGTGTGTGTGTGCATATATACATATGTATGTGTATCTCTCTACCTATATATATATATATATCAGAGACAAGGTCTTGCTCTGTCGCCCAGGCTGGAATGCAATGGCATGATCATAGCTCATAATAGCCTCGACCTCAAGCAACTCTCCCACCTCAGCTTCCCGAGTAGCTGGGACTACAGGAGTATGCCAATGCACCAGGCTAATTTTTAAATCTTTAGTAGAGACAGGGTCTCACTATGTTGCCCCGGCTGGCCTTAAACTCCTAGGCTCAAGCGATCCTCCCACCTCAGCCTCCCAAAGTGCTGGGATTATAGGCATGAGCCACTGCCCAGCCTTCAACACATAATATTGTCATTGATAGTCAACATCTCTGGGCATTTTACAAGAATGACTCATTTAAATGTCATGGTTACCTATGACTTAGATGCTATTATTACCCCATTTTACTGATGAGGAAACTGAGATTTACAGAAGTAGCAACCAGACACAGCTAGGTGATCAAAGAACCAGAATATGAGTCCAAATCCTAAGCTTTTAACCACTGTGCCCACTCCTATTTCTCAACACCATGCCCCGTGCAAAGCCTCATACTAGAAGAGAAACTGAGGCACAGAGGTTGGTTCTAGGACTGGCAGTGCCTTTGGTAACCCCAAGAGAGGCTGGTGGAGACCTTCTGGATATCTCTACCCTCTGTCCCCTTCTGGGGCTTCATCCCTCTCTGGGGCACACTGGGCAGGAGAGAGAGAGGCTGTGGGAATGGGAGTGGGGTGGGAACAGGAGGCCTTGGTGAAAGCGGGTGCAGGGCTGCACCAAGCCAGGGACAGGAGGGGGCTGGGAGTCAGACTCGCTTCCTTTGCTGGATTATCTCCTTTCAACAGTTTTATTGTAATTACCCTGAAAATGCCGCTATATATAGAGTGAGCCAAACAGCAGCTGTGCCTGGGGGGAGGGGGAATGAGAGGATGGGCGGGCAGGCAGCAGGGAGGAGGTGGGAGGAGGAGACAGGAAAGGAAAGGGAATCAGACAGGAAGAAGGGTAACGGCAGGGGGAGGGCGGGAGCTTCGGCAGATCTCTCAGAACTCTGGTCCTAGGGAGAACTGGCTGGGGAGAGGAAGACTGCTGGCGAGGGGAAGGCAGTGGAGGACCTGCTGGGTTCCAAGACCTTGGGTCCAGGCCCCACATGGACACTGGGCCAAGCGGCTTGAGGTCCCAATGGGCTTATGGGAAGGCTAGGTCTCCACTTCTTTGTCCCTACACACGGTTCTCGGTTCTCGGGTCACTGCATGTCACTCTCCACCACTGCCCTGTGGTTGCCAGGACAACTGGGCAAACACCACACCAGCAGGGAGCCCCAAGCACAGCCCACGCCCCACAAAGCCTCCAGCCAGGAAGGGGAAGGCAGGATACCACTGCCTGGGAAGGCGGAAGTGAGAGAGGCAGGGCCAACCCATTCCTGTTTCTCTTCTACTTCTTTCTCCAAAGAAAGCCCTCACTCTCCTCGCTACAGCCCAGAGAGGTCACGAGGGGCTGGGAATGCTCCTGTGGCAAAGTGGACCACTCCAGCCCAGGCCTGGGAAGAAAGGACCCCCCAGATCCTTCTGGCTACCAGTATCTCCTGCCCTCATGAGCTGGCCTCTCTCCAGATCACCCCCCAGCATTAAGAGGCGAGGGGGGGGGGGGAAGTTTTTTTGTTTTTTAATTTTTTGAGACAGAGTTTCGCTCTTGTCACCCAGGCTGGAGTGCAATGGCACGATCTCGGCTCACTGCAACCTCTGTCTCCTGGTTTCAAGCAATTTTCCTGCCTCGGCAGGCACCCACCACCAGGCCCAGCTAATTTTTGTATTTTTAGTAGAAACGGGGTTTCACCATGTTCGTCAGGCTGGTCTCGAACTCCTGACCTCAGGTGATCCGCCTGCCTCGGCCTCCCAAAGTGCTGGGATTACAGGTGTGAGCTACCACACCCAGCCGAAAAATTTTTAAAGAGAAAAGAGGGAGGTGGGAGGTAGGAGGTGGCAAAGGGTAGGCTAAGAGAGGCCCCCACACCTGCTTAGATGGGTCTGGATCTCTCCAGAGAACCTAGCACTGAATGGGTGTCAACAAGGCAGGAGCAAGGCCTGCTGGAGGCCAAGGCCATGCCACCCGCATGCCTGGAGTATGGCCTCTGGAACCCCCTGCAGGCAGGGTGGGGTGGGAGAAGGTAAAGGGTGAGCACCACGATGTGGCAGTCCCCACCAGCCTCTTCTCCCCCAAGCATGGCTGGGAACATTCCTTTGTGGTTTTCCCGCCAGCCGTACTGACGACTCTGTGGCCACAAGGCCAGAGTCACATGTGCAGAAGTGGCCAGATGTGGCCAGAGGGTGGGGTTACACATACTCATCCTCCTTCCCAACCCATGTCCTGCCCCAGCACCAGGCGGAAGGGTCCTTGGAAACTGCAGACGGCCTTCCTGGAGGTAGCCAGCCACGGTCCACGATGGTGGCAAGGAAATGGCAGCCAGCTCAGGTCTCCCCAGCCCGTGAAGTGTTCAGCAAGGCCCTGAGCTGGCCGGAGGGTTATCTGTTCTTAGTCAAGGCTGGCTTGGCCCGTGGCACTCCGATCACTCAGCCAAGCGACGGACGGGCTTCAACCTGCTGCTCCCAGCAATGCCGGGGTTGTAGGAGCAGGATGCCAGCCCGCCTGCCCAGAGAAGGGCAGGGGTCCAAGCACTCCTGGCTCCCAGCAGATAACCCTGCCTAGGGCTGGAACTGTCGCCAGCAGTACTGGCTTCCCTTGCAGGAGCCCTGCAGAGAGCACATGGGCTCAGGCAAGGGGAATCTCCCACCAGACTGTCACTGCCACTGCAGCAGCAGAGATGTTAGGCCCGGAGCTGCAGTGGGAGCCACTATTGGTATGCAGGTGGCAGGGCAGGCAGAGGGCTCTGCCATGCAGCCTCGTTCCCATGCAAACAGGAATCACAGGCGACTACAGAATATTAATTTGCAGGGCCTGCAGGGCCTGGGTGGTATGCAGCACCCCAAGGGTTTGCCAGGTAGCAACCTGCTCCACCCAAAGTGGAAGGGGCCATGGCTGCTCTGCCTGAGTCAGGGAAAGGAGGGGCATGGAGCCCCATGAATAGAGTCTGCCCAGGCACAGACCCTGGAGCCGGGCTGGCCTTGAACTCTCTCAAGGATCTGTGCCCTCTGCCAGCCTGGCATGAGCAGAGCAGGTGGCAGCAGCTGCCATCAGCACCAAGCACCTGGGTGTGTCATGATAGGAAGAGGCTCTTGGCCGCCTCCTGGTGGACCTAGGAAGGCTGGGGAACCTCTGGGGAAAGAAGAGGATAGATGGGCTTGGGCGAGGTGGCTCACGCCTATAATCCCAGCACTTTGGGAGGCTGAGGTGGGCGGAATCACCTGAGGTCAGGAGTTCAAGACCAATCTGGCCAACGTGGTGAAACCCCATCTCTACTAAAAATACAAAAATTAGTTGGGTGTGGTAGTGGGCACCTGTAATCCCAGCTACTCATGAGGCTGAGGCAGGAAGAATTGTTTGAACCCAGGAGGCAGATGTTGCAGTGAGTATAGATCATGCCACTACACTCTAGCCTGGCATGTAGCCTGGGTGACAGAGTGAGACTCCATCTCAAAAAAAAAAAAAAAAGAAAGGCCAGGCAGAGCTGGGCACAGTGGCTGTAATCCCAGCACTTTGGGAGTCCGAGGCGGGTGGATCACTTGAGGTCAGGAGTTCAAGACCAGCCTGGTCAACAAGGAGAAACCCCATCTCTACTAAAATTACAAAATTAGCTGGGTGTGGTGATACATGCCTATAATCCCAGCTACTCGGGAGGCTGAGGCAGGAAAATCACTTGAACCCGGGAGGCAGAGGTTGCAGTGAGCCAAGATCACGCCATTGCACTCCAGCCTGAGCAACAAGAGTGAAACTCTGTCTCAAAAAGAAAGAAAAGAAAAAAGAAAAAGGAAAAGAAAAGAAAGCCAGGGAAAGGGTCACAGGGGAGGACAAGGCCCTGGGTCCTTCCCTCACCTGCCAGGGTCTCACTCTGATAGGAATCAAGAGGCCAGCAAAGCCACCTCCTGCGGAGGTCAGAGGCAAGGCTCCGGGGGAAAGCCCTGGGCCCCCAACCTGCCTCTATACTTTCCTCTTTCCCGGGACTGAGAACCTTCCTTCTCCTGGGAGTGGCGGCCTCAGGAACAAGCAGCAACACCATCCTGACCGCTGGTTTTCTGCAGGATTGACCACCCTGCCTCCATAGGAAGTCCCAGCCTGGGTTGCTGGGTAGGTGGGGCTGTGTGTTTCTTTTTTTTTTTTTTTTTGAGACAGAGTCTCGCTCTGTTGCCCAGGCTGGAGTGCAGTGGCGCAATCTTGGCTCACTGCAAGCTCCAACTCCTGGGTTCACGCCATTCTCCTGCCTCAGCCTACTGAGTAGATGGGACTACAGGCGCCCACCATCACGCCTGGCTAAGTTTTTGTATTTTTAGTAGAGACGGGGTTTCACCGTGTTAGCCAGGATGGTCTCCATCTCCTGACCTCGTGATCCGCCCGCCTCAGCCTCCCAAAGTGCCAGGATTACAGGCGTGAGCCACCGCGCCCGGCCTTGGGGCTGCGTGTTTCTAGCCATGCAAGGGGCCAGGAAAATAGCAAGTTTCGACTCAGGAGCTGCCCTGCCCAGCTCATGAGCACAAGTGGCCATGGGCAGTGCAGCACCTGAGTGACACTTCTTTCCCATCCCGCTGGGCCTGCCTCCTCTTCAGGAACCCTATCAGCCCAGTGGGGGCTTCTGGGGTAGATTCAGGCAGCATGAGGGAGAGCCTGGTCCTCTGGGGGAGATGATGTAGGTGCTCGCGGGGCAACCCCTGAAACTACTGCCAGCACAGCCTTAGTCTAAAAAAACGGTGTCCAAGCAAAGAGACACTGCCTCCAAACAGACAAGTGGCTCTGGGCCATGAGACACAGGTTTCAGCAGTGCCTTGGGAACAAAAGTTCACAGTAAAAAACAGATCTAGCTTCCCAAGAGCAAGGCCAAGCCTTCCCCCTGCTCTTAACACACCATGAGCTGCACCCCAGGTCCAAGCCCCCTCTCAAGAGACAGCATCTCCAACTCAAGAATCCCTGTGACAAGAACCCTGGCCAGCAAGGAAATGGGACCTTTAGTTCCCCCTAGATAAGCCCTCGGGGGAGGCAGCTGGCACAGTGTGGACCTGCCTGGCAGACCCAAGAGGCTTAGCACCTGGCTCTAAAAGACCCTGCTCCATAAAATAAATATAAAAATAAGACCAGGCGCGGTGGTTCATGCCTATAATCCCAGCACTTTGAGAGGCCAAGGCGGGCGGATCACGAGGTCAGGAGTTTGAGACCAGCCTGGCCAACATGGTGAAACCCCATCTCTACTAAAGATACAAAAAAACCCCAAAAAATTAGCCGGGCATGGTGGCCCACACCTGTAATCCCAGCTACTTGGGCAGCTGAGGCAGGAGAATCGCTTGAACCCAGGAGGTGGAGGTTGCAGTGAGCTGAGATCGCGCCATTGCATTCAGCCTGGGCAACAACAGGGTGAGACTCCGTCTCAAAATAAATAAATAATTTTTTTTCCTTTTTTTGGGACGGAGTCTTGCTCTGTCGCCAGGCTGGAGCGCAGTGGCACCATCTTGGCTAACTGCAACCTCCGCCTTCTGGGTTCAAGCGATTCTCCTGCCTCAGCCTCCTGAGTAGCTGGGACTACAGGCACGTGCCACCATGCCCACCTAATTTTTTGTATTTTTAGGTACAGATGGGGTTTCACCATGTTAGTCAGGATGGTCTCGATCTCCTGACCTCGTGATCTGCCCACCTCGGCCTCCCAAAGTGCTGGGATTACAGGCGTGAGCCACCACGCCCGGCCTAAAATAAAATTAATTTTTAAAAAGACTCTGCTCCGGTCGGGCGCGGTGGCTCACACCTGTAATCCCAGCACTCTGGGAGGCCGCAACAGGCGGATCATGAGGTCAGGAGATCAAGACCATCCTGGCTGACACAGTGAAACCCCGTCTCTGCTAAAAAATACAAAAAATTAGCCAAGCGAGGTGGCGGGCGCCTGGAGTCCCAGCTACTTGCGAGGCTGAGGCAGGAGAGTGGTGTAAACCCAGGAGGCGGAGCTTGCAGTGAGCCAAGATCACGCCACTGCACTGCACTCCAGCCTGGGCGTCAGAGCGAGACTCCGTCTCAAAAAAAAAAAAAAAAAAAGACCCTGCTCCAGGAGCCACCAGCCCCAGAAAGCTAGGAGGAGGGGAGGGGACCCAAGGGGCATAGGATACAAGGCACGGGGCATTATTACGCCATTTGGAATGTCTATACAGGACATAAATGAGGTCCGTGCAGACACTCCCTGGATCTGAGGAGCTGCCTTCACAAGAGAAGAGTGAGTGAAAGGGACCTTGGAGATCATCTGTTTCAATACCCTCAAGACACAGGTGAGGAAACCAAGCCTCTTAAAGAGGCTGCTCTGCAGATGATCCTACCAGCTAAGCAGAAGCAAAACAGGAATCTGAACCCAGGTGTCCTGACTCCCGGCACAGGGAGGTTCCCTCTGAACACACACGTGTGCAGTCTGGTTCCCACGTCAGGGGTGTCTTATATGCTCAGTGTAAGCCAGCCCTGGGACAGGTTAGGGTCTCAAAAATAATAGAGGAGATGAGGTAGGCGGAGGGGAGCAGGGGAGGTTGTACCGGGGCTGGTGTTCAACTTTGTTCCTGAGCCCCCTTCTCTCCTTGGGCTAAAATCCCTTCAGGGAGGAAGACCACAGACCAGGTGGTCCCCAGTATTTACAGAAAACAAAGCCTCCTCTCAGAACCCCACGAAGCCCCCGAGGCCAGAATGGTTCCTGTGCTCTAGGAGCACAAACTGTGGACGCGCACTGACAGGCCCAGCACATAAGGCTGTGTAGGTTGCATATTGCACATGGGCTCTCATCTAAAGGGGTGAGTTGGGGCTGAAACCTAACCCAAGCTCCAATCGCCAGGCCACGCACACTGGCATGAGGACGTATCTACCCAGAAGGGCCACCTTTTAAAAATGTGCACAAAGAAGCTTTTATGTGGATTAGCGATGTTCCCACCCAGAGACCTGAGTTCAAATTCCAGCTCTCACTCTGTGACCTTGTGCAGGTTCCCTTTTTCTTCTTTTTTTTTGACAGAGTCTCGCTCTGTTGCTAGGCTGGAATAGTGCAGTGGTGCGATCTTGGCTCACTGCAACCTCCGCTTCCCGGGTTCAAGCAATTCTCCTGCCTCAGCCTCCTGAGTAGCTGGGACTATAGGCGCACACCACCACACCCAGCTAATTTTTATATTTTTATAGTACAGATGGGGTTTCACCATGATGGGCAGGATGGTCTTGATCTCTTGACCTTGTGATCTGCCTGCCTCGGCCTCCCAAAGCGCTGGGATTACAGGCATAATCCACCACGCCCGAGCAGGTTCCCCCTTTTTTTTTTTTTTTGAGATGGAGTCTCTCTCTGTGGCCCAAGCTGAAGTGCGGGGGGGTGATCTTGGCTCACTGCAACCTCCACCTCCCGGGTTCAAGCAATTCTCCTGCCTCAGCCTCCTCAGTAGCTGGGACTACAGGCACATGCCACCATGCCTGGCTAATCGTTTGTATTTTTAGCAGAGACAGGGTTTCACCGTGTTAGCCAGGATGGTCTCTATCTCCCGACCTCAGGTGATCTGTCCACCTTGGCCTCCCAAAGTGTTGGGATTACAGGCGCGAGCCACTGCACCCGGCCCAGGTTCCCTTGTTTTAAGAGACAGCCCTGGGTAACTGGCCTACCCTGGAGGGCAGAATCTCCCACCAGCACCCAGGCCCTCAGGACCTCCCTCACCAGGCTGGGGAGTCAGCAGCTTCTAATTACCTTGTTCTGTCTCTTGGAGATTGGGGAAAGGCTCTTGTTCCTGTCTTGGCCTGAGGGAGTTTGGAAGGAGGCGGAGAACAGCATTTCACACCCTGAGCCCATGACGCTGTGACACCAATGACCCCTCCCCACCAAGGACAGTTTCCCATGATCTATTTCTGTGCTCTTGTGTGACTAGTGAGGCCAATTTAGGCTCAACAGGTTCTACCACAATTCAGATACTATTTCCACATAGGCAAGCTGGATCTGACTCTCACCTAGCAATTTTCACAATTCCTTAAGTAACACAAGTGAACACACATCACATAGTGGTTAAGAGCAAGGGCTCTGGAGTGAGAGGACGCTGGGGGTTCAATTCAGGCACCCCCCTTCCTAGGGCAAGGCACGGAGTACCACCCTGCGCTCCATGCAGGCATCTATAAACTGGGAGGCAGAAGAGCACCCACCTGCCAGGGTAGTTAGGCTCAGGAGAATGTACACAGAGGAGCTTGGCACAGAGCCTGGGAAGATCAAGAGGTGCCAGGCAGGGCTATTATTAACGGCTCCTAGTATTTCTTGTGTCCTGAACTCTTTCGGCAATCTAGTGAAGCCTGTGGACCACTTCTCAGAATGTTTTTTTTTTTTTTTTTGAGACGTAGTTTCGCTCTTGTTGCCCAGGAGTGCAATGGCATGATCCTGGCTCACTGCAACCTCTGCCTCCCAAGTTCAAGTGATTCTCCTGCCTCAGCCTCCCAAGTAGCTGGGATTACAGGCGTACACCACCACGCCCATCTAATTTTGTATTTTTAGTAGCGATGGGATTTCACCACATTGGCCAAGCTGGTTTCAAACCCCTGACCTCAGGTGATCCGCCTGCCTCAGCCTCCCAAAGTGCTGGGATTATAGGCGTGAGCTACCACGCCTGGCCTTCTCAGGATGTTTCTAAAGTGCATAAAATCGGTCAGGTTCAGTGGCTCACACCTGTAATCCCAGCACTTTGGGACCCTGAGGTAGGAGGATCACTTGAGGTCAGAAGTTCAAGACCAGCCTGGCCAATGTGGTGAAACCCCATCTCTACTAAAAATACAAAAATTAACCAGTTGTGGTCTCACATACTCGGGAGACTGAGGCAGGAGAATTGCTTGAACCCAGAAGCGGAGGTTGCAGCGAGGTGAGACTGCACTACTGCACTCCGGCCTGGGCAACAGAGCGAGACTCTGTCTCAAAAAAAATAAAAATAAAAATAAATAAAAAATAAAGCGCATAAAACGAAATACTTAGAATTCCCAAATCTTTTAAGTGGGGCCAACTTCACAGACCACCTGGATTCTAAGGGTGCCAGCCTCAGACTCCCACCAGAGGGAAGTCTTAGCACTCATTTCAGACTGTCTGAATGTCACTCTGTGGTCCTGTCACAAACAAAGCCCTTCTGTGGGTCACACACAACACAAGCCGGTGCAGCCAGTAGCTAGGTGTCAGTGCCAGAGGAGGAATCTCTGAGAGCTGCCTCCTTCCCACTCCCGCACTTCCAGGCCATCTCACCTGCCTCACTACCTCCAGGAAGGGCCACTCTGTGCTCTGTGGCTCAGGCCACAGCTGTGGGATCCCCTGTCCCTCAAAAACATTACTTAGCACAGATGAGCACAAGTTTTGCGCCTTGCTCTCGGGGCCCCCAGCTGCAAGCAGTCCAAAATTCTTCCCTGGGCTCTAACCTCACTGAGCCCCACTGCAGGTGACACCTCTCTCCCCAGTTCTATTCCACATCCTCCTGGGTTGAGGACATGGGAGGCCCTAAGCCCCTCTTCCCACAAAGCAGATACAATGTGAAACTGACCTCAGAGACCCTTAGAGTGTCAGGGAAGGAAGGGCCTGAAGATCAGCAACTCAATTCCCCCAGTTTTCAGAGGAGGAAAGTGAGGCCAGAGAAGGAAGAGACTTGTCCAAGGTCACCTGGAAAGGAGATGGAGGACCCAGGGCTTAATACCAGCTCTTCTGGCTCTCTGTCTGCTCCCCACTAAAAAACAGAAGGGGAAACACTAAGGCCCGGTCTCAAACTGAACGAGAGAGATGCAACAAGGGGTCAAACTCTGTACTAAGGATCCAGAGGTCTAGACAAGGACACCTGGTTGGTCCCCAGAACATCAGAGCCCAGGAGTGCAGGGGAGAATGGGATCAAGTGCAGGGAACCCCCAGAAACCTTGAGGCAGACTGTGACTCTGAAGGACCTTAAGCTCGGGATGCAGAGCCCTGATGGTGGGCACAAAGCATCTCTCACTGGCACAAATAGAGTTAGCAGTTGATCCTGGGATGCTCTCTGGGGAAGCAGACTCACATTTCCCAGTCAGCCATTTCTGGCATATACCTGGGTACAAAGCTACAGGCAAGTAAAAGGCACACTAACCATTCAAAGTCTGCAGCTGTTGCTAGGACTGTTTGCTCCACACCTGGGGTAGAATGGCAGGGGCTCCAGAGCAGATCCGCCTCCACTCCCCAAGCACAGCACAGCCCTGGGTGTCCAGCAGGGTGCCCTGCCCACCTGGCAGCTTGCCATAATCACCCATTCTGCTGGGGTTTAGACACCTGCTCCCTGGTGGCTGGAAACATCCTTTCTCCCGACTAACAGGCAGCTGGGAGTTGGATTCACCTCTCTCTGGGGCGACAGCCTCCCTCCTCCTGTATAGGCCCTTCTCCCAGGAGTCCCAAGACCCACCAAGGCCTTCCAGGGATGCTGAGGACATCCACTGGCTGACTGCTGGGCCCTGTGACCCATGTCCACACAGCTCTTACTCCAAGGATGGGCTGAGTCTACTCGCATCAGAATCACCTGAGACATGAGTTTAAATCATTGGTTCCTGGGCTGCCCTACGGAATCCAAACCTTTGTGGGAGGGGGGAGGGTGTCAAGGTCTGAGAATCTGCATTTTAATACATTCCTTTGGTAATACTGATGCAACCAAAAGTTTGAGAACCACTGTCTCAGTGTCCCCAGGCTGCCTGCTGCCAACCTAACAGCTGTTACAGCTGTGTGTGTGGACACAGTTAATCTGATTTCCTGTCTGGCAGCTGTGTGGCAGGGAAGGGACAGCTGAGGGTCTCAAAAACAAGAAGAGGGGATGAGGCGGGGGAGGGGCTACAGGAGGTTGTACGGGGGCTGGTGTTCAACTTTGTTCCTGAGCCCCCTTCTCTCCTTGGGCTAAAATCCCCTCAGGGAGGAAGATCACAGACCAAGTGGTCCTCAGTATTTACAGAAAACAAAGCCTCCTCTCAGAACCCCAGGAGGTCCCTGAGGCCAGAATGGTTCCTGTGCTCAGCGCACTGACAGGCCCAGCACATAAGGCTGTGTAGGTTGCATATTGCACATGGGCTCTCATCTAAAGGGGTGAGTTGGGGCTGAAACCTAACCCAAGCTCCAATCGCCAGGACATGCACACTGGCATGAGGATGTATCTACCCAGAAGAAGGGCCACCTTTTAAAAATCTGCACAAAACAAGCTTTTTTTTTTTGAGACAGAGTCTCACTGTGGCGCCCAGGCTAGAGTGCAGTGGCACAATCTCTGCTCACTGCAAGCTCCACCTCCCGGGTTCACACCATTCTCCTGCCTCAGCCTCCCAAGTAGCTGGGACTACAAGCGCCTGCCACCACACCAGCTAATTTTTTATATTTTTAGTAGAGATGGGGTTTCACCATGTTAGCCTGGTCTCGATCTCCTGGCCTTGTGATCCACCCGCCTCAGCCTCTTAAAGTGCTGGGATTACAGGCGTGAGCCACCGCACCTGGCGCTTTTTTTTTTTTGAGGCAGAGTCTCGCTCTCGTTGCCCAGGCTAGAGTGCAGTGGCGCAATCTCAGCTCACCGCAACCTCTGCCTCCCAGGTTCAAGCGATTCTCCTGCCTCAGCCTCCTGAGTAGCTAGGATTACAGGTATGCACCACAACTCCGGCTAATTTTTTGTATTTTTAGTAGAGATGGGGTTTCTCCATGTTGGTCAGGCTGGTCTCGAACTCCCGACCTCAGCTGATCCACCCGCCTAGGCCTCCCAAAGTGCCAGGATTACAGGTGTGAGCCACCCAACCCAGCCAAAAGCAGCTTTTATGTAGATTAGCAATGGTCCTACCCAGAGACCTGAGTTCAAATTCTAGCTCTCACTTACTCTGTGATCTTGGGCAGATTCCCTTTTTTTAAGAGATAGGGTCTTGTTATAGCGCCCAGGCTGGAATGCAGTGATCATGGCTCATTGTAGCCTCAAACTCCTGGGCTCAAGCAATCCTCCTGCCTCAGCCTCCTGAGTAGGTAGAACTACAGGTGCATGCCACTATGCCTGGATAACTTTTTTAAAACATTTTCTTGTAGAGACAGGGTCTGGTTATGCTGCGCAGGCTGGTCTCAAACTCCTGGCCTGAAGTGATCCTCCTCCCTCAGTCTTCCAAAGTGCTGGGATTACAGGTATGAGCCACCATGTCCAGTAAGTTCCTTAACCTCTCTGATCCTTCTCAATTGTACACCACAGCTATCAATACTTTCCTAAAAGAGATATGGCAAGGGCCAGGTGTGGTGGCTCATGTCTGTAATCCCAACACTGTGGGAGGCTGAGGCAGGCGGATCACAAGGACAGAAGTTCGAGACCAGCCTGGCCAACATAGTGAAACCCTGTCTCTACTAAAAATACAAAAATTAGCCAGGCATGGTGGCATGCACCTGCAGTCCCAGCTACTTGGTAGGCTGAGGCAGGAGAATCGCTTGAACCCAGGAGGTGGAGGTTGTGGCAACCCGAGATCGCATCACTGTACTCCAGCCTGGGCAAAACAGCGAGACTCCATCTCAAAAAAAAAAAAAAAAAAAAAAGTAGAGAAAGTACCTGATAGCCTTGTCACTTAGTGCATTATAATAGTTCCATCTCACCCCTGAGTCTTGTACTTCTTCCCCTCCTGGCACTACATACCTACACACACAGTCAAACCCAGAAAGTCCGAAAAGCACAAACAAGAATATTCAGGGAAAGCCCTAAGACCAAACTTGGACCCCATGGCACTTCCCAGTGTCCACAGCATTCCTTCCTGGCACAAGCAGGATTCACACCCTCCCTCCATAGGAAAAGCAGACTCCTCCTCCATGCTGTCTCATAAAGCCTGCACATTGTCTGAGCATCAGCTCCACCCAGTATAGGACAAAGGGGAATCCAGGGTCTACATAAGGGAGGCAGAAAATTCCCCACCTCTGTGTCCTTGAGAATCCCAGACTAGAGTTCAAACTCCCAGGCTCCCTAAGCCAGAACCAAGCTTGGATGATGGTGGTGCTCACTGTGTACTGGGGGGCTATGGCAGGGTGGCCAGGCAGAGACCGCATCCATCAAGGGAGACCTCTGATCGCTAAGAGCAGATGCTGAGATCTGCCCCGCTCTTCAAGCAAGAACAGCAGAGTGCCCCTGTCCTTCGGTAGGCTAAGGCTCTGTCTCACCCGCTGGGGTGACTCACTAAAGCTGTCTCTATTCAACCAGAGGTCCAAGCCCCAGAATAGAGCCCAGGAATCCTGCCAGCAATTCTGGACTCCAGCCCTCCCCATGCGACATTCATTCATCCATGTGCCAGGCACTGTGCTAGGTGCTGGGCAATGGCAGCAACCAAGACAGCCCAGAGAGCAAAGGCTGTCCCTAAAATAGGGTTCCAAAGATGCTGCTGGAGGTGGCAGGCAGGCACCACCCTCGAAAGACCCTTGCTCCAACCCCTGGGCTTGGGAGACCTGCACAATTCAGACTGTCCCAAGAAGCTTCCCTGGACACCTGCTTTTTCAGCCATAGGCTCTTGCATCCTGTCTGGAGACCGATCAAGAGACGGGGAAAGCGGGTGGGGAGGGAAACACCAGGCTGCCTGGGCCCTCATGGCCGTGTTTATCCGGGGTGGATTTTTTTTAACCCAAAGGTTAAAGTGTTTCTATTTGAAACATCTATTTACATTCCAGGGTCCAAAAAAAAAAAAAAAAATCAAGGCAGCCAAGCTCCAGGCCTATATCTGTCCCTAGCCGCGTCACAGACACAGCATCAGAGCTGCGCAGGGGGAACATTCTTAGCCCTCTCCCCGAGCCGAGCCGCTGAGGTGACTCACGCCTCCCTCCTGCCAGCATGGACCAAGCCACCACTCTGAAGGCCAGCCAGTGTTGGGGGTGAAGCGGTGAGACAGGGATCTGGAGAGAGGGGCTGCCTGGGAGTCCATGCAGGGGCAGCCAGGCCTAGGGAGGAGATGAGAGAGCAGGGTCCCAGCCTGCAAGGTTTCTGGGGTACAATCTGAAAGGAGGTGAGTGAATAAGCTGGGGAGGAAACTTCCGGCCAACTGCTGGCTCCTGCTGGTAGCAAAGAACAGAGGGGACAGGGCAGGATGGGTGGACCTGATAAGCCAGATAGGGTGGAGCTGTCCCAAGAAGATGCTCTGTGATTATTCTGTCTTCCAAGAGACCACCTTGAGTCCCAGAGGCCATGGGCTGGGGGCCAGCAGGCAGGGTCTTTAGTTGGACCTGTGGACTCCAGACCAGGATAAGAACCAGCCCTCTGGGTTTATTCCTCATCCCAGGGACCTGTGTAGGTGGCCCCCAGGCATATGCCCCTACCTCAGGGGACTACCTGGGTATCTTGTAGAGCTGGTCCCCAAGGTTACGCCCCCATCCCCACCCCAGCCTACAGGGCTGGCCCCAGGGTAATGCCCCTATCCCCGGGGCCTGCGTGGATACCCTGCAGGGCTAGTCTTCAGGGCCATGCCTCTACATGAGAACACTGCATGGGCATCCCTGCCTGGGCAGATGACAGTCCATGTTCCAAAGATTTTTTGAATCTTCCCAAAACATTCATGCTCTGACACATCCAAGTCCCATTGCAACCTTATCCCTGGGTAGCTCAGAGCCAAATCACAGGCACCTGCAGAGGCACACAGTTCCCACCTTCCAATGTGAAGCTTGGGATGCACACCCACATATCCAGAAGCAAGGACTCCCCATTCACATGCACACACACAGACACCCACACTTGAGTGCCAAGCCACTGCCAGGAGGGGCTGAGCAGGCATAGGTCCAGCAGGCCCCTCCCTGGAGGAAGCATCTTGTGGTGCCGGCCTGGTGGGGAGGCTGTGCCAGGAAGGCTTGATGCTGCCAACAGGTTCCCAAGAGTGAGGGAAGGAGTGGCCCAGCTCTGAGGGACCCCACCCCTAGCCAAGAGCCAAAAAAGTTCCTGCTGAGAAGGTGGCAGGATTAGGGGGTCCTGAAGCCCATCTGAGCCAGAGTAACACCTCTTCATCCTCATGAGATGGGAATCAACCCAGACCTGGGGAGAAAAGCGCTATCGGGAGCCAGCTAGGGGCTAAGGCAGCCAAGCCCCTCAGTTTCCGAGTTGGCAGCCTCTGCCTAACTCCATTACAACTGCACCAAGCCTCCCCAAGTGTCTGATTCTCAGGAGACTCCTGGCTGGGGACTTGTGGAAGTCACTGTACTCGATCCTCTAGCCCCAAGAACCAAGACAGAGGAGCTGGGGTAACCTTTATTCTTGTGGACACACAGCTACGCCTTCTTCCCTTGTCCAAACCTGGGGAGCGGGCAGCATGGAGGCGGGTCACTGACCCACTTCCTCCCCTCTGACCACAGTGCCAACTAGGCCAGGATCCTCCAGTAACCCCCAGCCCCCAGCAGCGGATGCTGACCCTGCCAGAGACCGAAGGGACTGGAAGAGATGCAGCAGAGTACAGCTGCGGGGCACAGGGGAGCAGCAGGCTCTGGGCAGGGAGGACAGGGGCCTCTCTGAGCAGGGATCCCCCAGCTCCATGTATTCTCAACAAAACTCTCAAGACAGATCTATGCAGGACCGTATCTATGCAAGGCTCAGGGCCAGATGCTCAGCCCAGGGACAAGGATGCCTGATGACAGAGGGCAGGCAGGGACACCAAGGCACTTACCTGTCACAGGGATGCTGTGCAGAGAAGTCCGCGGCAGGATTTCCAAGGATGGTTCCCGGCCTGACATCCCATCTGCTGAGAAACAGGATTCTGTCTCATAGATGGTCTGCAGCATCTCCACGAGCCCCTGAGCCTTGGGCACCAGCAGCATGCCAGGGAGGGGGCCGCCAGAGGCGGGGAGCAGGCTGAAGGGAAGGTGGTCCGGCAGCCCGCACTGCGCAGGTTCCCTCAGGCCACTGCCGATGAGACCCACACTGTGGGGAAGTGCCTCATCCGGCCTGGGCACTCCTGGCGGCAGGAGGGGCAGGGAGTCCCTAGAGGTGCAGGCCCAGCTCTGCTCTAGAGAGGCATCTGACCACCAGCCTCTCCCTGATTCCTAGGAGCTGGGGTATGGCTGAGCACTTGGGACAGGAAGGGGAGCTCAGCGGGCAGGCAGGCTCTGTGTTCCCTCCCAACCCTGGGTGACAGCTCTGGGCCCGGCTCCCTGCTCCTCCTTCCCGAATGAGCCGCCGCCGGCAGCTGGCAGGAGACTGAAATAGCAGTTGGGGGAGGGCCCTGTCTATAAATAGGTGGAGCATGCTCAGGGAGCTGCGGGCCGGCTGCCAGGAGGCCCCATGGGGGGGGAGGCGGTTCTACCCCAGGAGGAAGCGCCAGGCGAGGGGGATGGGAACAGGGGAGGGCCTGCACTCAGGGCCAAGGCCACAGCGCTGGGTGGCCAGAGGCTGGGCTGGGGAAGGACGCCGGCTGGGGTACCCAGGCATCTGGGAGCGGCTCTGGCTGCTACTCTTGGCAAGCAAGCCAGGGGATAGAGACCAAGAAGCCAGACTCAAGCCTCCGTCTTCCTTCTTGCCTTCCAAAGCAGGTAAAGGAATCAGAAGGGCCTGGGAGAGGCTGGCAGACACGCACTTTCCCTGGATTTCTAATAGCCCCATGGAGGTTTGCTTAACTTCTGCCCTCCCACAGTGTTGAGAGGTGCCTCCCCACCCCTTCAACCAGCAGAGAGTCCCCTAAACACTCCCGCTCATTCTGGAGTGTCGCCTCCAGAGGCTGCTCAGCCTCAGCTTCTTTCTAGGTTGTAGGGATACTCCTCCTGGGCAGACAGGTGTCCCCTGGTCCCCTTTCCTCACCCCAGTCCAGGAAAGGGGACCAGGGAACATCTGCCAATTCTCATAGCACAGGTAGCTCCTCCCTGGCAATGTGCCAGGTGCGGTGCTAAGAACATCATATACATCATCTCATTTATTCTGTGTGGTGACCTTAGGAGAGAGGTACAGATGAGAAAACTGAGACACAGGGAGATGAAGTCACTCATGCTAGGTCATACAGCTGCTTACATGGCAGGGCTGGGATGTCTGAGGCTCAAGTCTGAGCTCTAACCACCACACTCCACTGCCTCCCATTTCCCAGGGTTTCTATTAACAGGTATAATGACCCCTGTGCTCAAGTAGGAAGAGACTTGAGGATGGAGCCTCGCTAAGGAGAGTCAAGAGTTTTTCAGCATCCAGCCATTCCCCATCAGTCAGCCCCAGGCCTGGCAGCACAGCCCCTGCTCTCTTGGTCCTGGGGCTGATGCGCCATGAGGACCAGTGCCACTCACCCACCCTCCCCACCACTGGCCTGCCCCTGCTCTTCAGGTTGTGCCTCCTACTGGTACAAAGATGCCACTTGGCCCCCTGACCTCACTAGAGCCTTTTAATAGCCTGGTTATTCCTGTGTCTGCATCCCCCTCCTGCTTCCTGATGTCACAGTTGCTATTTTGGAGCCCCCTCCTTGACCCCCACTCCAGGCATGCAGCCAGGGACACCTGTCCTCCCTCTGCACTGGATGACCTCACCCTCTTGTTGGGAGCCCAGGAGGAGCTGGCCAACCAAGGACACAGTGGCTGTGGCTCCTGGAGCCAACTTCCCAGCCAGCTTCTGCCAGTCAGGGATGGCAAAGGGGTCTCCTGCCCTCAGGCTGGGAGTGGGAGGATTAGGGGGACCACACCTATAGACAGAGGCAGGCTTTCCCAAGCCCTAGACTAGCGAGATGTATATGTTGCTAGAGGGTACCCAGTGGTGGACCAGGAAAGAAACAGCGGACTGGAGCTGCAGCTTCTAAGCCAGGCAGATTCTAGAAAAAGGGCAAGGAACAGTACTCCCTCAGAGGCCTAGCGCTGGTGGACATCTTATGGTATGGCTGGGGATCTCATTCACCACCTCTTGCCCCAACCTCATCCTGGCCAACCAGGCTCTCTCAAGAGGAAGGGAAGGGAAGGTCTCCATCAGTGGGGTGATGGGCAGCAGATTAAAGGGAGCCCAGAAAGCCGGGAGCAGCAACCCCTCCCAGCCCAGGACTCCACCCACCCACGCTAGGAGCAACCAGAAGGGCTGGCTAGCCCTGTCCCAGCTCTCTCTGCCTCCCCCAGGCATAGGGGAGTGTGGCAGGAGAGGCTTGTTCTAAAGAGGAAGGCGTCAGTTACCAGGACTCAAAAGCAGGGCCCCCAGAACCTGGAGCACCCAGACATCGAAGAAAGAGGCCTTCCTGCTTAGGAAAGATAGGAGCACCCAGGACAGGGACACCCACAGGTGGCTGGAGCCGGGAGCTGGGCAGCCAGCTCCCAGCACCATTACAGCCTCCAAGAAACAGGAAGCAAAGTGTCAGACACAGCCAGAAAATCCTCAGTGCAATTCCCAGAACCCTCCAAGGGAATAAGAGAGGAGGTTTGGGATGGGGACAAATGTCTTTTTTTCTTCTGAGATTCAGGTGATACAAGGTCCTACTAATGTCTAACTTCAATCCTTCATGCTTTAGCCCCCCTCCTTGCAGTTCACTTCTCTTTTCCATTCTCTCCCATCCAGCACACCCATGTATCATCCCACAAATCTTATGGAGCACTCACCAAGCATGGGGTACATGAGCTTCACCCAGAGCCAGGCTTGTCCTCCCCAGACTCACTCTGCCTCTCCCTCAAAGGCTGCACTCTGACCTCCTAGCCCTCTGAATCTGAAGGAGAAAAGCACCTAACCCTGGCTCCAGGTTCCATTTCCTGAGCCCAAAGGCTGTGGGGGATGGGGGACCCTGACCAAAAGAAAGCAAAGTCTGCTTAGTGCACAGTGAAAAAGCCAAGGGCTGGCCCAGGAGCACCCTGGATGGAGTGTGAGATGCCAGCTTCCCCGAGCCCCAGACATCAGGCCTGCCCGCCCTCCTGTTCTTTCCTGCCCTTCGAGCCCAGTCGTGCTGGAGCCCATCAGCATGGCCTGGGAGCTGCCATGTGCCAGGCCCCATGCTAAGTATTGGCTGAACGCTCTCATTTGAAGCCAAGTTCAGAAAAAATGTGAACACCTACTTTGGCATCTTCTACTTCCCCTCAGGGTTGACCCTGCCTTCTCTGGCCATTCCATTCTAAGCCTTCAATCCCTTTGGAATGACAGAGCAGGGAAGAGGAGGGGAGAAGCAGGTCCCACTCTGCAGTGAGCACAGAGGTGTGTCAGGGGACACACCTCTGTAGAGAAGGGAGGCCAGGAGTCCACTTCCTAGACCCCAGCCCCATGCCAGGACTGACCCACTTTCTCACTGCCTGCCGTCCCCGGGGGCTTAGAGGCAGAGCCCAAGGCTGCGAGGCAGGACACCGAGGTTCCTGGCTCCACCCTACACCCATGCCCCAGTTTCTTTGGTCACCCAGAGAGCAGGGGTTGGCGGGGGCTGCTGCCCTCCATCCTAGGAAAGGGAAAGAGAGAGTGTAAGGGTTCTGGGAGGTGCTAGGCAGGCAGGTGTTGTCCTGAAGCTTGTCTTCCTCTCACACTGGGGAGAAGGATCCTGGCCGCCTCCCCCATGGCCCCACTGCCACCCAGACTGGCTTGCACAGTGGGCCTCACTCTTGCCTGCTCTTCTGGGCAATGGCACTGAGAAGAGGGTTCAACCAAAGCTGGCCTGGGTCCCAGGCCCCTGGGTGGCTCCTCCAACCTGGCTGGGCCGAGTCTGAGCTGAGCGAAACTTCTGTCAGCCTTTCAGCCCCACTGAGGAGAACATGCAGAAGCAATCAGTTCCAGAAAAATAAAGAAAGCCTTAATCCTCAAGCCCCCTTTGGCCTGAAGAAAAAGCAGAGATCAGCGAATGGTCTCAGGGAAGCAGGTAACCCCATCAATAGCCTCCACCCGTGATTCCAAGACTGCAAAAGAGGTAAATAAAGTCAAAGGCTGGCAGGCAGCCCAAGCCAGAGGGAAGTCATCAGCTCCCACCTCCCTGGTGGGCCCCAGAAGGAAATCACTCACAGTCTCTACCTGCTGCCCCTCACCAGAAACAGTCTCTCTTGCTAACGTGTTCACTGTGAGGGCCAGGGATGGCCCATCTCATGTTTTCTTCTGTCTTCCACAGGCTGAGCCTGTTGGTGATACTCAGTGAAGACTTGCCAAACAGAAAAGCTCCTACGCTGAGAGGACTTGAGAGAAACCAGAAGCTCTGCCCCTTACCCAGCCTGCTGTTCTGTACTCTAGGGAAAGAGGAGCAAGTGTTCAGGGAAGTGAGGAGAAGGTAGGAGGTGCTCAGGGGCTGCAGCAGACCCTGGGGACTAACCATTTCCATCCTTCCCACCTCTTATCTCCTGCCCCGTGGCCCATACCTTTCCTTCTTGGGGCTCGCTGCAGGGTGTCTACGGGGAGTGGACACCCGCGTGCTCTGGCTACAATCGGTGGTTTCATTTTGCTTCCGCCGAGTTCCAAGGCATGTGGTTTCCAGGCTTCTGCCAGGCGCTGGGCAACCCAGCCCTAGCCCAGATGCCAGCCCAAGCTCTGGGAATGGCAGACGCTAGGCCCCTCAGAAATAAAGAGCTGCGGGCAGGCTGGCTATCTCCCTGGCCCAGGGCAGCTGGAACCCCACAATTGGGAAAGCCAGTCCCAGAACCCCAGGAACACTCCGCAGGAAGGGCCTCAAGCAAACATCCCTAAGCAGCTGCCCCAGCTCCAAAGCCTCTCAACAATCCTAAAATGAGGTTCCCAATCCCTGGCCCCCTCCTCTTCTCCCTCTTTCCCCAACACAGAGAAGACAGCATCTCCCCCTGCTGGGGGGAGCTGGAAAGCCAGCCAGGAGGCGGGGCCCACTCCACAGGCCCACTCAGGATGCCCTCCTGGCCAGGGCTCAACAGTGGCTCTTAAGCCACTGGCCTCCTACACTGGTGGACACGTCCAGCAACTCCAACACTCCTGTCAGCTCCCGCAGAGGTAGCTGCAAGGGAAACTCAGCCCGCCAGCGTCTGGAAAGGTAACCCAATAACTTCATCTATCCTGGGTTGCTTATCACATTTCCCTGCGAGGGAAAGAAACCCCAAACCTGGGAAAAATCCTCTCCAAGCCACCAACAGATGCCTCTCGGCAGCTTCAATTCCCATGGCCAAGAGTTAGACCCCAGCCCCACGGGAAGCACGGACTGGAGATGGCTCCTGGACAGGTCAGCGTCACAACTCAGAGGAAAGAAGCAGCTGGCACTACTGCCCGACATGGCTGAGCTTGCTGGGGTAGTGTTCAACCGAGATGCACGAGGGACAGATGAGGACCCAGGCCTCTCCTTTCCCTTCGCCATCCAGTCTCAGAGGGGGAAGCAAGAAGGCAGAGCCGGGCAGCCCACCCAGTCCAGCCCCTATGGGCTGAATGAGGGCAAGGGCAGAGGCAGGAATATCTGAGGGGGAACCGCAAACCCTGCAGGAAGGATGACGGGGAAGAAAATGTGGGGTGGTCTGGATTCCTCCCTCATGCTGCTTCCGTACAACCTGCGAATGGGTATTCATCCTAGGCCCTAATTGCCCTATCTCTAAAAGGAGAAATATCCACTCACCCCTACATAAAAAGATGGAGCGTATTATGGGCCATGGACGGCTAAAGTTGAGCAAGATGGACCTTTAACACCTTGCAGAAGGAGACAGTCAAAGAGGAGGAAACAGCCATGACTCTGACCACACTGGCCCACGACCCTCCTGGGAAACTGCTGAGGGTCCAGCTCAGGCCACTAGAACACAGCCTCACAGGCACACATCCAGAAGCAGCTGCACATCAAGCTGCCTGGAGTCCCCCCAATAGACTATTTCTGGCAGCACTGGAAAGGGTCCTAGAAGCAGAGAGGAACAGGAAATCTCAGAGTAAAAGACCCCAGATTAGCAATCTATCATATGAACGGCCCAAGAGGAAGAGAGGCAGTCTACCTGAACTCAGAGGAGAGCCAAGACTCCTCTACCCACGTCACCCCACTCCCACCCAACACCACGCACCCATACACGGAGGTTAAGGCCCAGTGCCCTTGTAAACCTCCACTAAGAAAAAAGTGTGGAACACAAACATTCCACCAAGTAAAGAAGCCACCACCACAAAAAGGAAGCTGGGCATTCTGCTATAGTAAAGAAATTCCTCCAACTTCATCTCAGACTGGCGAGAGAGATTCAGGGATACACACTGCCCCTTCAGGCCCGCCTGTCTTGGCTAGCAGGGGAAGGCGGAGGTGGAACTGAATACCCCTAAGTTGAGAGGGCAAGCATGGGGGGCAGAGTAGGACCCATTGCCTTCCCAGGACCAGGCCGGACCATCAATCCATCAATTCCCAGGTCCACCTCATGGGCCTTTTCTTGCAACACCTCTCCACTCCTGACCCCCTCATTCCCTTATGGATCAGACAGTAAAGGTCAGCTGGCCTGGAAGGGAAACCCACACAGCCCATTGCATCCAAAGCTACCCCAGGGTGCTCTTCTCCAACCTCCCAGCTCTTACCCGACTCGTTGGGAGAGTTCATGCCGGCTCTGGGCCTGCAGGAAGCTGGCGTTGGGGGCTGGGACGGGAGGGGGTGGAGCTGCGGTGATGTCAAGAGAGACAGACGATAACAGACAGACGGACGGGACGGGAGCCCGGGGCCGCCGTGCCTCTAATGCCCATCCGAGGCCATCCTTCGGGGCGAGGCAGTCAGGCACTCAGAACGGCATCCCTGGGGAGAGATGGAGCAGGGTTAGAGGCCCCTAACTCAGGAATCTGAGAGTCGAAGGAGACCTTGGAGCTTGTCAGTTTATACCTGGGGATGAGAGGGATGAGAGGGATGAGAGGGAGGGATACCTGCCCACAGCCACAGAGGAAATCAGCAGAACTGGATAGACCCTGGTTTCTTTCTTTTTTTTCTTTTTTTTGAGACGGAGCTCCGCTCACTGCAAGCTCCGCCTCCCGGGTTCACGCCATTCTCCTGCCTCAGCCTCCCGAGTAGCTGGGACTACAGGCGCCCACCACCTCGCCCGGCTAGTTTTTTGTATTTTTTAGTAGAGATGGGGTTTCACCGGGTTAGCCAGGATGGTCTCAATCTCCTGACCTCGTGATCCGCCCGTCTCGGCCTCCCAAAGTGCTGGGATCACAGGCTTGAGCCACCGCGCCCGGCCAGACCCTGGTTTCTTATCTTACTAACTGATGAGGCTCCCAGAGCCCAAGGGATAGGAAATGGCTATGGTGGTCAAACCCAACAGACCCGTTTTCAGGTGAGTGTCTACTGCCAGGTGGGGAGACCCTATAGACTCCCAACAGTGCCTGCCATGGTACTAGGTATGCACCAAAGGAGAAAGTGCAGGGGGCTTCTGATCTCTATCCATAGCAGTGGGGAGATGCAGGGCTGATCTAGAGTCCCTGGCAGAAATTAAGGGAGAAACTGGTATCCCAGCCTCTAAAGCCTAAGCTGGGACTTCTAGGGGTCTTCTCCCGACTTTCTGATCCTTGTGCCACCCAACTCTGGAAATATGGATGTATTTCCGTTTTGGTCTCGCCCAGTTCGACAACAGACCAGGACAATAGCTTCTCTTTCCAGGAACTGAGAAAATCAGAGACCTCTCCATTCCAAATCTAGTACCCCTGGCCTGGCAGGTGCAGGGCCCAAGCCCAAGGCTTTGTGTATATTGTACAGGTTGTGCTCTGTGTAAGGAGGTCTGGCCCAGGGAGGTATAAAATCCAGCCTGTGCCCTGCCTGCCAAGCCATGGCCTGACATGCTGAGTCCACCCAAAACAAGGGACAATTTTTTCCCAGTTTGTACAAAAGCAACAAAAGGCCCAGCGGTAACCCTGCTGAGGCCAGCATAGTAAAGGAGGAGGTATTACAGGACCATGGCTTTGCCAACCCATGCCCACTCCTCCAGCTCTCCCCCACAGTTAGTCCTCAAGCCTCAGACACTATGCACACAGCCACCTGGCCCATCCCTTAACAGCCCACGATCCACCCCAGACATGATCTCATTCATTTGCTTCCAAATGAAGGCAGGCCTTCCAATACCCAATGAAAGCAAGGTAGAAGGAAGCCATCAGAGGAGGCTGTGAGCTGCTGCGAGTTTAAGCCCTAACTCTGCTCCCCAAGCCTCGAACCAGCAATCAGCTCTGCCCAACCTAGACAGCCCCACCTCCTGGCAGGATTAATTCTCAGTAAGCCTTGCATTCTCATCAGATTCCCAAGGGTGGGGTCCATTTGGAGTCCAGAAGCCAGGTAAGGCAGAAACACAAGAACGTGAATACACATGCGCATGCGCGCGCGCGCGCATGCACACATGAGACCTTGAGGTCCCAGGCTTGCTGCTATCTGCTCTTGCCCATAGGGCTTGGACTCTATGGCTGGAGAAAGGTACACTCAGATTGGGGGGCAGAGTTGAAGGGGCTAAATTGCTCCTGACAGGCACAGGTATGGGATTAGGACAAAAAAGGCTACACAGGCAGGGCTGAGGCCAAGCTCAGGAATGTGGCAGGTAGGGCTGCTGGTCCTCTGGCAGGGCCCATGGGGGCAGGCAGTTCGGCCTGCGCCCACACCAGGGCTGGCGCCCAGTCCCGCTCACACCCTTTCCCGTGGGCTGGGGAACACAGGTTCAGAAATTCCCACGATTCCCAGAAGCCTGAGTAGCCCAGCCCATCTCCACATTGAGAGGCACCTCCACAACAAGGTGCTCAGAAGGGGCACAGCCCCAAGCGGCACAGAAACCAGATTAAGCTTAGCCCCCAGCCCCCATCATCCTAAGCCACTCACTGTCTCTCTGGGTCTTAAAGGCGCTGATCCTCACCCCTGAGGCAGAAGAGGAAGGGAGTAGCTCTTTGAATTCATGGTGGGCTCAGGACTCAGGTACATCTACTCCTCCCTATCCTATAAAATTCAGCAAGATCCCTGGGCCCCTGTCCACCTGTAAAGAGTGTCTGCCAACACCCCCATCAAGTCTTCCAAGTGAACCAGAGCCACAGGCTGGGCCTCCCTGAGAAACAAAGCAGTGTTCACGGTCTGATTGGGACAAGCACAGATTCTTGTCTGGGGTGGGGCATGAAGGGGAGAAGGGGAGTCTGATGTTTAAAACCTGAGCTGTTTGTTCCCACATCTGCCAGAGAAATCCGTTGGGTCTCAGTGGGCAGTCAGGGACCAGGAGCTGTGTCCCAGATGACCTAACACTTGGATGCCAAACCAGGGAGCGGCCCAACTTCCAGGACATCATAAGTAGACAGACCCCTTGCCCACCCCAAGCGTCCTGCCCCACTACCTCACACCAACTCTTTCTTCCAGACAGACCCCTACCCTACTCCAGGATCCAAAACCACCTCCCACATCCAGCCAAGACAGCTGGGCTAGGATGAATGAAGGAAACGGGCTGCATCTCACCCTACAAGCTCAGGGCTGAGCCTGGGGAAGTAGGGCGGAAACCCCAAACTCTGGCAAAGGGTGGGAGGAGGAGGACAGACAAGTGAGGGGCACATGGTACAATGCAATGCTCCAAAGGCCATAGGTTCACAATGTTACCCTGTAGCGATCTTGTCACTCGAACAACTCCCTCAAAATTACTGGGGAGTCAGGTGTCCCTTGGAGACCCTCTCTGGAACCTGGACTCCAGTACCACCATGCAACCCCCTCCCAACACACCTGCTCTGGCCCCAGGCCAGGGCACCCCCTAGGTCATAGGTGACAGGGTCAAGCAGTGTGAACCAAGTCTTGGGAGTCTGAGATTGTTTCACTCTACCTCAACAACCTCATCAAAAAGTTACAAACCGGCCAGGCACGGTGGCTCACGCCTGTAATCCCAGCACTTTGGGAGGCCAAGGCGAGCAGATCACCTGAGGTCAGGAGTTCCAGACCAGCCTGATCAAAATGGAGAAACCCTGTCTCTACTAAAAAAAATACAAAATTGGCCAGGCATAGTGGTGCATGCCTGTAATCCCAGCTACTCAGGAGGCTGAGGCAGGAGAATTACTTGAACTCGGAGGCAGAGGTTGTGGTGAGCCAAGATTGCGCCACTGCACTCCAGCCTAGGCAATAAGAGTGAAATTGCGTCTCAAAAAAAAAAAAAAAGTTACAAGCCAAGACATCCCACCCAAAGGTCAAAGGTACTAGGGACTTATCTTGACCCTTCCTGACCATGGCCACAGCCTACCACTTTCCTCAGCCTCCGAGAGCTTCTGTTGCCTAGTGCCTCCCTCAAGCTATGCCAACAGAAACCCAGAAGGATCAGAGCCATGAAGGGTGGCAGAGTCGGATGTCCAGGCCCCAAACCAGGGAAAGGGGGAGGGTGACAGGGAAGGAAAAAAGGCACCAGGCTGACAAATTCATTTTTGCAATCGGCCCATTTCTGTTTGTCTGCTCAGACGCAGCTCCAGGCATCTGCACAAGCCAGATGGAGGAGGCTGCTATTTCTAGAAAAAAAAAAAAAAAAAAAAAAGAGGGGGGGTGGTGAGAGGGGAGGAAGGGAGGAGGCGGAGGCAGAGGGCAGAAGACAGGGTCTGTTTGCCCTAAAACCTCAGGCAGAATGATACCCTCTTCCCAGCACTACCAGACAGGGTCCCCATTCAAGAAAGGGCTGGGGCTGGGCCTGGGGTGAGGTAGGATGGGGAAGAAGAAAGGCAGAGAAAGTTTAATTAGCTAAAGTCGGCTACAATAGGCCCCCTCACCGGCTGCATCAGGTTTTCATTCATGAGCAAGCTACAGTGCTCCAAAAATGCCAAGAACCACCCCCCCCTTGCTGTCTCCCCCTCCCCCCACCACCGCCACCAACAGGAGTGCGTCCTCTAGCAGGCTGGCTGAGCCTGATGCTGTGTTCCAGACATCCCTCCTCAAAGGGATGTGAGTAGGAAGAATTAATTATTAAAGAGCAGCTGGTACTTCAGCACCGACCGCGCTACCCCCAGCTCCTATAGCTGATTCCCCTCCCCCACTATGCGGGAACACAAATGACACCCCCCAACATTCCCAGGCCCCATTTCTAAACACACAGTTAAGATGCCACCCCTAGAGAGGGGAAAGCAAACCTTTGTCTCTGCAGCTACTTGGGGTGGGTGGGGCATGTGAAACTGCTGCCCCCCTCCAAATTACACGATCCAGCCAAAGTAGGAGGATATACTGGAGAAGGGGAGGCTGGCACAGAACTAACATTTCCTCCATCCTTGCCCCCAAGTAACCCGCACCTGAGATCTGTCTCTCTGGTCTCCGGCATGCCCACATTCCCAGGACAGAGTGGAGATGCTGGGAGCCCATTTCTCTAACTCAGAGAGACCCCTACTGCCTTGTCAAGAAAGCCCAGATCCAAGTTCAAGTGAAGAGAAGGCAAAGAGAGGAGTCAAGAAAAGAGGAAGGACACAAACCAAGATCTCCCCAAGCTTTGTGTTTAGGAAGGGAGAGGAAGGAGGGAAGACTGGAATGAAGAAGCAGGCAGTCCCCAACATGGCTCATCCACCATCCAGCCCAGCCAGCCCAGCCTAGCCCAGCATCTCAACAGCCAGCATCGGCTCAGGGTGCCTAGGACTTGGGAGACTGAAGACCATCCCTGCCTGCCTACATCCTCTGAACCTAAGAGGAGGCCGAAGGCAGGACCCAGACCCAGACTGCAATCCTGCAAGGCAATCTGGCCAGGGGTCCCTCTGACCAAGACTCCTGGATCTCACCCTCCCCCCAACCTCCTTTTGTTCCCATAATCTGGCTCCATCCTCCCCTCCCAGTTGGACACTGAACCAAATCATCACCACCTACCCAACCTCCAAATCTAATTCCAGGTCCCAGAAGCATGGTAGTCACTGACAAGAGTGATGGGTCCCTTTTGCACCCTCCTAAAAGCAATGCAGCTGTTACCTTTCCTCTTTAGGGACACACCTCATCTCAGAAGGGGTATCAGTCAGGGATATCAGGTGGTTATCTCCTCTCCCAAAGGAAGCACCCAACCTCTCCACTCCAACAGCCCCCACCAGGCTCCCAGATTAATTAATTACACCCAGCTACTTCTCATCTTCCCCAGGGCCCCAGGGAAGGGTGGGGTGGAGAAGGTGACTCCCCCAAGTTAACAAGACACTGGTAGTGCTCCCGCTTCCTTGAGATACAGACCCGGGATGAAAAATGGGGGGCATCCACCCCAGACAAGAAGGGGTTGGGGGAGAGCTCCATTTCATCTCCTCGCTCTCGTATCCTGGCTCCAGGGTGTCAGACAGGAGAAGAGGGTGGAAACAAACGCAGTAGCGCCTCAGAGGAGACGGGGTGAGAATAATGGAGAGAGAAGTAAGGTGGACTCAGCAGTCCCCCTCCTCATGCACACAAGTCAAGGACATAAAATCAAGGATGCGTTCGTAGCTATGGAGAGAAGCGCTGTGGGTGGGCAGCACACCTCACCTCAGAGTACCAAGAAAGGGGTGTCCAGCGAAGAGGGATCTGCACAGAATCCGGGTGCAGGGCTCAAATGGCTCTGCAACGCAACATGCGCCGCCAGGGAAGGGGCAAATCTGACAACCCCGGCCGGTCTCCGAGCCATCTGCGGGCGCGGGAAGGCGGGCCCCTCCCTTACCTGCAGGGAAGGCGCCCCTGTCTGGGAGGGGCAGGGAGGGGCGCGCGCAGCAACCCCGATGCCCAGCTCCCGGGCTGGCGACGCTCCCGGGGAGCGCCGGCTGGCACCCGGGCCCAGGAGGAAGGAAGGGGGGCGCGGAGCTCGGCGCGCGCGCTGGGAGCCTACGGACAGAGACGGAAGGCGGAGGGAGCGCCGCCTCGCGTCCCGGGGGCCGGGAAGACGGGGTCTGGGCCGGGGCGGCGCGCTCACCCGCTGCGGCTCGAGCTCCGGCTTCGCGGGCGGCGGCGGCAGCAGCGGCGGCGGCAGCGACGGCAGCGCCTCCTCGACGGCTCCTCCATCTTTGCGGCGGCTCCTCCGGCTCCGCTCGCCGCCGCCACCAACAACAACATTCGGAGACGTCACTCCCGTCACGTGACCCGACCCGAAGCTAAAAATAGACCCAGACCCCCCCTCCCGCCCCATCCCCGCAGCCACCACCAACCCCTCCCCTGCCTCTCGGCCCTCCCCGCCGGGCGGGGCCAGCGACGCCATCGTGACAGCTCCTTAAAGGGCCAGTGCCCAGCATAGAGTTGGGCTGAGACGGGATGGAAGGGAAGGGATAGGAACGCTGCGAGTAGGAGTGGAAGGGTCGTTGCAGGGGCCGAGTGTGGATGCTGGGACTCAACCTTTGGGTTGTACAAGTTTCCTCCTTGCTCTTCCCGGACTTCCTTTTCAAACCGTGGATGGTGCAATCGTTGCCTGCCTAAGCTGCTCCCCTAACACGCCCTCCCGCGGTCGGGGAGGGGACCTGGGGATGAATTCCCAGGGGCTGGGAGTGCCACCGCAGCGGCTGCAGCCGGGCCTGGCTGGGGGTTGATGGTTCGGACAGGTCTCGAACTCGCCATCTCTGACCGCACACACTGCATCCGTGCCAGGGAAAGAAAAGCCTGGGAGAGGCCAGGGTATGGCTGTAACAGTCCAAGGCCTTCAAAAAGGCAGACCAGCAGACCAGGAGCCGGAAAGACTTCCCTGACTTTGGTGCTATCCACGTCACATCTCCCCTTGGTACACAGTATGAACATGTTGAATTAGACCTAGACAATTTGTCAATGACCCAGCAATTCCACTAACAAAAATGTATTCCAAAAAAATAAACTTTGTTATGTTAAAAAATGAACATGAGATCGTGTGTAATGATGTGAAAAGTTGAAAACAACCGAAATATCCATCAATAGGGAATTGGCAAACAAAGCAGGAGACATTGATTCAGTAAAATATTATCCAGACATTAAGTTTTATAGGGGACGGGACTTGGTGGCTCATGCCCGTAATCCCAGCGCTTTGGGAGGCTGAAGCAGGCGGATCACCTGAGGTCAGGAATTCAAGACCAGCCTGGCCAATATGGTAAAACCTCGTCTCTACTAAAAATACAAAAAATTAGCCGGACAGGGTGGCAGGCACCTGTAATCCCCTGTACTCAGGAGGCTGAGGCAGTAGAATCGTTTGAACCCAGGAGGCAGAGGTTGCAGTGAGCCAAGATTGTGCCATTGCACTCCAGCCTGGGCAACAAGAATGAAACTCTGCCTCAAAACAAACAAGCAAACAAAAAAGTTTTATAGGGGCCAGGCTCATTGGCTCGTGCCTGTAATCAATCCCAGCATTTGGGAAGCTGAGGCGGGAGGAATACTTGAGCCCAGGAGTTCAAGACCAGCCTGAGCAACATGCAAGACACTGTCTCTATTTTTAAAAAGAAGAGGCCAGGCGCGGTGGCTCACGCCTGTAATCCTAGCACTTTGGGAGGCCGAGGTGGGCCGATCACGAGGTCAGGAGATCGAGACCAGCCTGGCTAACACAGTGAAACCCCGTCTCTACTAAAAATACAAAAAAAAAAAAAAAAAAGACGGGTGTGGTGGCGGGCGCCTGTAGTCCCAGCTACTCAGGAGGCTGTGTCCCAGCTACTCAGGAGGCTGTGGCAGGAGAATGGCATGAACCCGGGAGGCAGAGGTTGCAGTGAGGGGAGATCATGCCGCTGTACTCCAGCCTGGGCAACAGAGTGAGACTCTGTCTCAAAAAAAATAAAAATAAAAAATAAAAAAGAAGAATAAAAATTGTATAGGTCTACACCGACCTGAAAAGATGCCCATGATATATTGTTTTCTTGGAAATCAGGACTCAAGCAAGCATTACTGAATTGTTCCATTATTATAAAAACAACAAACTAGATTCATATGCCTGAGTATATGTGTATATCAAAAAGCCTGGCCAGGGGCCAGACCTGTGTTCACGCTGGGGGGCTAAGGTGGGAAGATAGCTTGAGCCCAAGAGATGAGCTAAGTACACACCACTGCACTCCAGCCTGGGTGAAAAAGTGAGATCCTGTCTCAAAAAAAAAAAAAAAGAAAGCCTAACCAGGCATGGTGGAATGGTGGCACATGCCTATAGTCCTACCTACTTGGGAGGCTCAAAAGGGAGAATTCATTGACCCTAGGAGTTCAAGGCCGGCCGGGGCAACATAGAGAGACTCACACCTGTAATCCCAGCACTTTGGGAGGCCAAGGCGGGCAGATCACGAGGTCAGGAGATCGAGACCATCTTGGCTAATACGGTGAAACCCCATCTCTACTAAAAATACAAAAAATTAGTCAGGCGTGATGGCACATGCCTGTGGTCCCAGCTACTCAGGAGGCTGAGGCAGGACAATCGCTTGAACCCAGGAGGTGGAGGTTGCAATGAGCCGAGATCGCACCACTGCACTCCAGCCTGGTGACAGAGCGAGACTCAGTCTAAAAAAGAAAAAAAAGAAAGAAAACAAAAAAAAGTCTAAAAGAATAAGTACCAGAATGTTTGTCTTTACTTTTTTGTCTTATTTATTTATTTTGAGACAGAGTCTCATTGTGTCTCCCAGGCTACAATGCAGTGGCACAGTCATAGCTCAGTATAACCTTGAACTTCTGAGTTCAAGTGATCCTCCCACCTCAACCTCCCAGGTAGCTAGCACTACAGGTGCACGCCATTACATCCATCTAATTTTTTTTTTCAGGGTCTCGCCATGTCACCCAGGCTGGAGTGCAATGGCACCATCACAGCTCACTGAAGCCTCGATTTCCCAGGCTCCAGAGATCCTCCTGCCTCAGCCTCCGAGTAGCTGGGACCACAGCTACACGCCACTACGCCCAGCTAATTTTTGTATTTTTTTTAGAGATGGGGTTTCCCTGTGTTGCCCAGGCTAGACGACTTTTTTTTTTTTTTTTTTGAGATGCAGTCTCGCTCTGTCACACAGGCTGGAGTACAGTGGCGCGACCTCGGCTCATTGCAACCTCTGCCTCCAGGGTTCGAGCGATTCTCCTGCCTCAGCCTCCAGAGTAGCTGGGATTACAGGTGCAGGCCAACATGCCCGGCTAATTTTTGTAGTTTTAGTAGAGATGGGGTTTCACCATGTTGGTCAGGCTAGTCTCAAACTCCTGACCTCGTGATCCGCCCATCTCAGCCTCCCAAAGCGCTGGGATTATAGGCATGAGCCACTGCGCCCGGTCTAGGCAAGTCTTATGCTCCTGGACTCAAATGATCCACACATTTCAGCCTCTCAAAATGCTGGGATTACAGGAGTGAGCCACCACACCTGGCCACTCCAGGGGATTTTTACTGCAGCTGGTCCTTTCCTCATATTTGGGGGGGAAAAAAAGAGAAACATCCAAAATTTCTGCATGATCTGATCCCTGCCCATGTCACCTCTCTTTGCTAGCTTTCTGTACTCCTGCCATGTGACTTTCTCTCAAACAATGTGCTCTCTGCTCTTCAGGGCCTTTGCACAGGCTGTTTTTTATCTTTCTAGAATGCCTCCCTCCCTTCTTCTCTTTACCTGGCTAACTCCTACTCATTCATCAGAGTGCTTTTTTTTTTTTTTTTTTTTTTTTTTTTTTTTTGAGCCAGGGTTTCACTCTTGTTGCTGAGGCTGGAGTGCAATGGCATGATCTCAGCTCACTGCAACATCCGTCTCCTGGGTTTAGTGAGTCTCCTCCCTCAGCCTCCCAAGTAGCTGGGATTACAGGCACCTGCCACCATGCCCGGCTAATTTTGTATTTTTAGTAGAGATGGGGTTTTTCCATGTTGGTCAGGCTGGTCTCAAACTCTTGACCTCAGGTGATCCATCTGCCTCAGCCTCCCAAAGTGCTGGGATTACAGGCCTGAGCCACCGCACCAGGCCATCAGAGCTCATTTAAATAACACTGAAAGAGGTCTTTCTTGGTTCTTTAATTAGAATAGATCCCCTTGTTATATATGCTTTCATCAACCCTGCTAACAATGTGTAAATACATATCTATTTATGGCATTATGCTTCATTGTCCATCTTGTCCTCTAAATTACAAATTTCTTTACTATTATTATTATTTTTTGAGACAGTCTTGATCTGTCACCCAGGCTGGAGTGCAGTGGCACAATCTGGGCTCACTCCCAGGTTTAAGTGATTCTTGTGCCTCAGTCACTAAAATAGATGGGATTACAGGCATGTGCCACCATGCCCAGCTAATTTTTGTATTTTTAGTAGAGACTGGGTTTCACCATGTTAGCCAGGCTGGTCTCGAACTCCTGACCTCAGGTGATCCACCCACCCCAGCCTTCCAAAGTGCTGGGATTACAGGGGTGAGCCACCACGCCCCGCTTTAAACTATAATGAAATTGGCCTCAGCCTCTCAAAGAACTGGGATTACAGGCATGAGCCACCACACTCAGACAACTATAAGCTTCTTGAACACGGAAACTATACATCTTCGGGCAGTACAGTGCCTGGAACAAAAAAAGAATTAATGAGCATGTGTGGAATGAGATGAATGAGTGAATGTTAAAAGATTAAAATATATACATATATATATATATATATATATATTTTTTTTTTTTTTTTTGAGACAGCGTCTCATTCTGTCACCCAGGCTGGAGTGCAGTGGCGCAATCTCGGCTCACAGAAAGCTCCGCCTCCCGGGTTCAGGCCATTCTCCTGCCTCAGCCTCCCGAGTAGCTGGGACTACAGGCACCCACCATCACGCCTGGCTAATTTTTTGTATGTTTAGTAGAAACAGGGTTTCATCCTGTTAGCCAGGATGTTCTCGATGTCCTGACCTCGTGATCCACCCGCCTCGGCCTCCCAAAGTGCTGCAATTTCAGGAAAAGATTAAAAGATCTAGCTGAGCACCTTCAACCTGGACAATGGACTCTGTGCAGAAATGGCACCCCATGGAGTCACCCACATCACTCCAAGATAGGGGTCCTCCTGCCTCCTTCCTGTAATGATGGCATCATCTATTTGTTTTGTTTTGTTTGAAACAGAGTCTTGCTCTGTCGTCCAGACTGGAGTGCTGTGGTGCAATCTCGGGTCACTGCAACCTCTGCCTCCTAAGTTCAAGCAATTCTCTGGCCTCAGTCTCCTGAGTAGCTGGGATTACAGGTATGCACCACCATGTCTGGTTAATTTTTTTTGTATTTTTTAAGTAAAGACAGGCTTTCACCATCTTGGCCAGGCTGGTCTTGAACTCCTGACCTCATGATCTGCCCGCTTCAGCCTCCCAAAGTGCTGGGATTACAGGCATGAGCTACCACACATCACCTATGTGTTATTGCATTTGCACAGCCTTTCGCCGTCTTCTGGCAGTTAGGATGAGTTGGGTTGGGATTTTGCTTTCTCAAGGCTTGTGCTTTGTCTCCCCAAATGGATTATGAGCCATTGAGAAAAGAGACAAAATCATATATCTTTTTGCCTTTCTAGCACCTAGCACATCACCTCGCACATAGTAGGTGCTCAGTAAAGATTTGGGAACACTGGGAGATTCCAGAATCTTCTCTCTGGGGATCTCAGAACATGGGAAAAGAATCTCCCCTGTAATATGACAAACGATGGTCAATAACTGCCTCATGGAGCACATTGGCTTGGCACTTCCCACTTTACAGATGAGGAAACAGAAGCTCAGATAAGTTTAATAAGTCCAGATCACCTGAGGTCAGGAGTTAGAGACCAGCCTGGCCCACATAGCAAAAACCCATCTTTACTAAAAAAAAAAAAAAAAAAATTAGCCAGGCGTGGTGGCACACACCTGTAGTCCCAGCTATTTAGGGAGGCTGAGGCAGGAGAATCACTTGAACCTGGGAGGCAGAGGTTGCAGTGAGCTGAGATGGCACCACTGCATCCAGCCTGGGCAACAGAGGGAGACTTCATCTCAAAAAAATAATAAATAAATAAATAAATAAATAATTGTCCAAAGTTACAGAGTTTCTACAAGCAAGAACTGAGGTTCAAACCCAGGTTTCTCTGTTCCCTAACACAAGGAACAGGGGCTGATGGAGCTGGACTCCCAACCCCAGAGCTTTAGCCTTCTTCTCCGGAGGTCTCTGGGATTATCATGTCCATATCCCAGTGGCCGAATGTCCCAGAAGTTACAAAAATGTACCTTATGGGGCCCTGATAAGTCTTCAGATTTCCTCTTCTCAGGTAAGTGGGGGCTAAGTAATTCAGCATGCATTTGTCATGTTTCTTGAGTACCTGTGAGAGATGCTGGCGATATTGAGATGATTCTGCCTTCACGCAGTCTCAAGTTCCTACAGAAAACATAACTGTCTTTTGTTGTGAGTCCCTAGGGTAAGCAGATATCCTTGCCAGCACCATTCACCATGGAAACAGGGGTCACGGGACTGTCTCCTTCACCCCTGCCTCAGTTTCTTGATGTAGAGTGAGCCTGCAGATGGGATCTAGAAGCTGGCTGGAGAACTTCTGACCCTGGGAACCAGTGGTGAATTTGGCCTCTGGGTAGAAGGAAATAAATCTCAGAGAAGAGCCAGGTCTTTAACCGATAGCCTGCCAGATGGCAGCATGATTGGACTTTGGAAGGGGGCAAGGAGAGGAATGGGTGTGTTGAACAATGCTGCTAGGCTGTCTGGGAGTTGCTACTCCTATCTAGAATCACAAAAAAAGTCATAGGCTCACGCCTGTAACCCCAACACTTTGGGAGTCCAAGGGGAGTGATCACTAGAGGCCAGGAGTTTGAGACCAGCCTGGCCAACATGGTGAAACCTCGTCTGTACTAAAAAACACACAAATTGACTGGGCGTGGTGGCTCACACCTGTAATCCCAGCACTTTGGGAGGCTGAGGTGGGCAGATCACCTGAGGTCGGGAGTTCAAGACCAGCCTGTCCAACGTGATGAAACTCCGTCTCTAATAAAATTACAAAAATTGGCTGGGCATGGCAGTGCACACCTGTAATCCCAGCTACTCGGGAGGCTGAGGCAGGAGAGTTGCTTGAACCTGGGAGGCAGAGGTTTCTGTGAGCCAAGATTGCACCATTCCACTCCAGCCTGGGCGACAAGAGCAAAATTCTGTCTCAAAAACAACACACAAAACGAAAATTATGCCGGGCACGATGGCTCATGCCTGTAATCCCAGCACTTTGGGAGGCCGAGGTGGGTGGATCACTTGAGGCCAGGAGTTCAAGACCAGCCTGGCCAACAGGGTGAAACCCCATCTCTACTAAAAATACAAAAAATAGCCAGGTGTGATGACGGGTGCCTGTAATCCCAGCTACTTGGGAGGCTGAGGCAGGAGAATCGCTTGAACCTGGGAGGCAGAGGTTGCGGTGAGCCGAGATCCTGCCATTGCACTCCAGCCTGGGCAACAGAGCCAGACTCAGTCTCAAAAAAATGGATAAATAAATAAATAAAATACAAAAATTAGCTGGGAGTGATGGTTCAGGCCTGTGGTCTCAGCTACTTGGGAAGGTGAGGTAGGAGGATTGCTTGAGCCTGAGAAGCGGAGGTTGCAGTGGGCCAAGATCAGTACACTGCACTCCAACTTGGGCAACAGAGTGAGACATTGTCTCAGTAAAAAAAGAAAGAAAGAAAAGTTATGAAACCAGCACGATGTTAGGTACTGCGGGGAAGGCAAAAAATAAAAACAAACAAAAACAACAGGACAGGAGGTAAGAAAATCTGGGTCTTAGGGATGGAGACAACTCCGTGCTGGCCTGCTGTTGGAGGAGTCGTTTGCCCATTTCCTTGGTCTTATCTGGAAAATAGGACTTGAACTTCTGTTCTTTAAGGTCCCTTTCAGTTCTGACACTTCATGAGTCCTAAATTAGATATGATGGCAGATATGACAATGTCCAGCATGGAGCTGGGTGGCAAAGTTTAAGCTGGACCTTCATTCCTCCAGGATATTCAAAGTCCAGTCCTGCCCTTGGGCTGTTTACAATGAGCTCTGGAGACAGAAGAGAGTTAATTTCCCGGCAAACAATCCATGTGCCCCAGGCACAAAGGAAAGGCATTGTCATTGAGGATGACTTATGCAGAGTACAATGAAAACTGAAAACTGCCCCTAGGATGCCTGGGTTTGGCCCAGGTTTCCCTGTGTGACCCTGGGCAAGTCCGTCTCTCTGAGCCCCTGTTTCTTTTTCTTTTTTGAGATGGAGTCTCACTCTTGTTGCCCAGGCTGGAGTGCAATGGTGCGATCTCGGCAACCTCTGCCTCCTGGGTTCAAGCAATTCTCCTGCCTCAGCTCCCCCAAGTAGCTGGGATTACAGGCACCTGCCACCACGCCCAACTATGGGGTTTCACGATGTTGGCCAGGTTGATCTTGAACTCCTGACATCAGGTGATCCACCCACCTCGGCCTCCCAAAGTGCTGGGATTACAGGCATGAGCCACCATGCCTGGCTTCTGGGCCCCTGTTTCTTTATGATTAGAGGGTTGGACTGAATTTCCTTCCTTCCAGCTGGAGACTTTTCTGGGTGGTTCAACAAGGTGAAGTTGAGAAGGAAGGGTGGAACAACAACTTCTTCCTCCTTTCCTTCCTTCCCCTGACTCCTCTGGGCTTGAGGAGAAGAAACCAGTTTCAGCCCAGCATCCACCATGTAGTCTTGCCTGACTGTTTGAGATGTTTAGGGGGAGAGCAACAGGCAGGGTCCTTGGGCAAGTCACCACCCATCTGAGCCTCAGTTTCCCTGTCTGTAAAAGGGCATGGTTGGATAGATGACATCTGAGGATTTTTCCAGCTCTGCCAGCTAACTCTAGAATTGGATCTCAAAACAAACAAACAAACAAGGAGGACCTGGATAGAGGCAAGAGCCTCAGTCATTCCTCACCGGAGAGCCCCACCTAACCCTTGATACCTTCTGTCCATTTTCAGGCCTCCCACCTCCTGCCTTCCTGGTCTAGACATCAGGAACAGGCCACTGTCTCTATACTCAGCAATGGCCAACCCTGAGGAAAGCCAGAATAAACATGGCTCCTAGAACAAGCTGTGAATTTGTTTAAAAATAAAGACTATTCTGGGTGCAGCTGCCACCGTTTGTCATGGCGCCTAAAAAAAATAAAAGATTTCTAATATATGTAGAAAGAGAGCAGAGCAAAGCTGTTAGTCTGCTGGTCTGTAGATCCCATATCCACCAAGAGCCGCCATCAGTAGCCAGTCACCAGCAAGAGGACAGCAGATGACTAGGAGGCCTGACACATAATTGGGACTCCAGGACAGGCTTCTCAGCCCAGCTCCCTCCAGGTTCCTGGAGTGCCCCAAAAGCCTTCTTACCCCTCCCAGCAGCAAAAATAGCAGAAGTCCAAGGGGATGGCTGAGAAGGAAGCCTACCCTCTCCCCTACCTCCCTGCTGGGATGAGGAGCTGAGGCCCAGGGTTTCCTGGACTTTACAGAGTTCATGCCTGCCTGCTCAAGAGTCAAGGCCACATGGCCACAACATTGCAAGTGACAGTGGTGGTCGATCACATCCCGCATGTCTGCAGGTCATTCCAGAGTGTCCTCTCTGGGCAGGGTGTGCCCAGAGAATCTTGGGAGGGGACAGTGGGAGCCCATGTACCTGCCCTCGGGGAGCTTCCCATCCTATGGAAGCAACATGGCCACATGAAGCAGGGTGGAGCAGAGTGGGAGAGAAGGGGCCTGGAAGTTCAGGCAAATCACTTGCCCTCTCTGAGCCTCAGTTTCCCTTAGAGAGGGAAAAAAAAAAACTTAGAGAGGGTGGACCCTGTGATTCTGGAAGACCTTCTGAGCCATAAGGTCATGAAATGATAGTGAACAATACACAGTGAGCTTACAGGCTATGTGGAGAGGTATGGACTACTGGCACCCTAAAACTCACCCACATGCCTTCCCTCCAGCCTGCAGTTTTGGGTTAACACACATTTTGTACATCTTTTATTGTAATCATTTATTGAACGACTTCCTTTCGAAAGACTGTCACATATATTATCACTGTCATAACAACTCTGCGAGGTAGATATTATGTACTCCATTGTACGGATAAGGACACGGAGGCTCAGGGAGCTTAAGCAGTCAGTGAGTGACAGGGCCAAGGCAGGACCCAGACTCTCTGGGTGCGTAGCCACATGAGGTCTCCCCCAAACAGGCAGAGACAGCCTGAGGACCCAGAACACTCTGGTGGGAAGTCCTGAATTGATGGTGTATGGAAGGCACATTCCATCATGCTCCAGCAGCTGAATTTCTGCCACATCCATGATGACACACTTCTGCCCAGTAGACACACAAGCAGATATAATCCTCCCAAAAACTCCTCAGGGTGGACATTATTATTATTGGTTTTATTGTTGTTGTTAAGACAGGGTTTCCTGTTGCCCAGGCTGGAGTGCAGAGGCGTGATCACAGTTCACTGTAGCCTTGACCTCCTGGGCTCAAGTGATCTCCCTGCCTCAGCCTCCCGAATAGCTGGAACTACAGGCACGTGCTTCCCTGACTGGCTAATTTTTTTTTTTTTTTTTGAGACCGAGTCTCACTCTGTCACCCAGGCTGGGGTGAAGTGGTGCGATCTCGGCTCACTGCAACCTCTGCCTCCCAGGTTCATGCCATTCTCCTGCCTCAGCCTCCCGAGTAGCTGGGACTACAGGTGCCCACCACCACGCCTGACTAATTTTTTTGTATTTTTTAGTAGAGACAGGGTTTCACCGTGTTAGCCAGGATGGTCTTGATCTCCTGACCTCGTGATCTGCCCACTTCGGCCTTCCAAAGTACTGGGATTACAGGTGTGAGCCACTGCACCCAGCCGTAGTTTCTTTACTTGACACTCATTTGATGGATGCATCAGTTGTTTCCAATTTGTCTGTTTTAAATAATGCTGTGGGCTGGGCGCGGCGGCTCATGCCTGTAATCCCAGCACTTTGGGAGGCTGAGACAGGTAGATCTCCTGAGGTCGGGAGTTTGAGACCAGCCTGATCAACACAGAGAAACCCCGTTTCTACTAAAAAAAAAAAATACAAAATTAGCCGGGCGTGGTGGCATACACCTGTAACCCCAGTTACTCGGGAGGCTGAGGCAGGAGAATTGCTTGAACCCAGGAGGCGGAAGTTGTGGTGAGCCGAGATTGTGCCATTGCACTCCAGCCTAGGCAACAAGAGCGAAACTCTGTCTCTAAATAAATAAAGCTGTGATGCACATTCTTTCTCTTTTTTTTTTTTTGAGACGGAGTCTCGGTCTGTCGCACAGGCTGGAGTGCAGCGGCACAATCTCGGCTCACTGCAACCTGTGCCTCCCGGGATCATGCCCTTCTTCTGCCTCAGCCTCCCGAGTAGCTGGGACTACAGGCGCCCGCCACCACACCCAGCTAATATTTTGTATTTTTAGTAGAGACAGGGTTTCACCGTGTTAGCCAGGATGGTCTCGATCTCCTGACCTCGTGATCTGCCCGCCTCGGCCTCCCAAAGTGCTGGGATTACAGGTGTGAGCCACCGCGCCCGGCCCTCTCTTTGTTTTTTTTTGAGACAGAGTCTTGCTTTGTTGCCCAGGCTGGAGTGCAGTGATGCCATCTTGGCTCACTGCAACCTCTGCCTCCTGGGTTCAAGCAATTCTCCTGCCTCAGCCTCCCAAGTAGCTGGGATTACAGGTATGTGTCACCACACCTGGCTAATTTTTGTATTTTTAGTAGAGACGGGGTTTTACCATGTTGGACAGGCTGGTGTTGAACTCCCAAAGTGCTGAGATTACAGGCATGAGCCACCGCGCCTGGCCCATGTGATGCACATTCTTATAGGTAAATCTTGGCACATGTCAATGACTGTATTATGTTCTCAGGATGAATTCTCAGAAGTGGAGCTGCTTTGTCAAAGGGTCTACACAACTTCAAAGTTTTTGAGGGTATTTTCTGACCCAGTGAAGGACACCACTATGGTGCCCAGTTGTTCAAGTCAGAAGTATCAGGTAATGTTAAGTCCAAGAGAAGAAGGCTAATTGATGAAAGAATGGGTTGGGGTGAGTACCAGCGGGTATGCAGAGGAGAGAAGTTACCAGGCCCTGAAGATTGTCAGCCACTGGGGAGATACTATGAGGGTCTTTCCTGGAAACCTGAGGAATACTTTTGTTCCCTGCCTACCTGGTCCTGCCCCAAAGCCACAAGTGCTCCAGGTAGCAACCCTGGGTAACTCCTTTCCTGCTGTCCAAGCAAGCAAGATGCCAGTTCCCCAGGATCCAGCCAGCTGCAAATGACCCTGAGCCAACTCCCATAGCCTTGAGTGGGTCAGCTTTGCTTATGAAGCAGGACTCTGGCACCTCACCAGGGGGTCCAGCTTCCCTTCCCCCAGCCCCCAGCCTCGGGGCGGGTGGGGGGAAGCAACTGGGATAGGCTTGGGGAGGTGGGTGTCGGATCGGGGGTGTAGAGGATAGAGGAGCTGAGTGTCTCTGTCCTCAGGGAAATCTTGAGATGACTCACATGCCACTGGAGGGGAGAGAGAAGCTGGGGGATGAATGGATTGCAAACCAGAGGGAGGAGCCGAGCTTCCGTGCCTTGATTCGCCCGCGTCAGTTGCTTCAACAACATCTGCAGTGCGTGGGGTTGAGCGATCCCACCGGGGGGGCTAGGGCGGGTAGGGCTTCCAGGCTGGCTGACGTTTGCTTCCCGCCCGCTGGGCCAGCCCGGAGCAGTTCATGAATGACTCACCTCATTGTCAGGCTGATTCACTGCTCCGCTGGGGACTTAGGTAGGGGGGCGGCCCTCTCGGTACGGCTCACACCCGCACACAGGCGCACATACATGCGCACACGCCCAGGCGGGGCTCCAGTGGGGTCGGACACGAGGGATGGGATTTCTGTGGTAAGAGGCAGGGGCATGCACACCACCTAGTGTGTGAATAACCTTGAAGTTACAGTCTGTGGTATACCAGTGTTTATTCACATTTAAATTAATTAAAATTGGCAGGGCGCAGTGGCTCAAGCCTGTAATCCCAGCACTTTGGGAGGCCGAGAGGGGCGGATCACGAGGTCAGGAGATCTAGACCATCCTGGCTGAACATGGTGAAAAACCCCATCTCGGCCGGGCGCTGCGGCCTGCCGTAACCCGCCACTGGGAGGCCGAAGGGCGGATCACCAGGCCGAGGATCGACCATCCATAAATACAGTGAAACCCTGTCTCTGCCAGCCACAAAAATTAGCCGGGCGTGGGCGCCTCTCGGTAGTCCCGAAGCACGGGAGGCTGAGGCAGGAGAATGGCAGGAACCCGGGAGGCTGAGTTTGTAAAGTGAGCCAGATCAGCGCCCCACTGCACCTCCAGCCTGGCGACAGGAGCGAGACTACCAAAAAAACCTTTATCTCTACTAAAAATACAAAAAAAAACCAGCTGGGCGCAGGTGGCGGCGCCCAGTCCTGGCTACTCGGGAGGCTGGAGGCAGGAGAATGGCGTGAAACCCGGAGGCGGAGCTTTTGCAGAGCTGAGATCCGCCACTGCACCCAGCCTGGCGATGAGTGAGACCGGCCCCAAAAAAAAAAAAAAAAAAGAAAAAAGAAAAAAAGAAAATTAAATTAAATGCAAATTAAAACTTCTTCAGTTTCAGTTGCACTAGCCACATTTCAAGTGCTTAACAGCCACACATGGCTAGTGGCCCTGTTGGGCAGGTGTGAATAGGACAAGGAATAAGTCAATCCTAGCATCTTTGGGAGTCAGATTAGAGACATCCTGAGCATCGATCAGAAACCCCCGTCTCTCATTAAAAATTAGGTGGCGAGCCCAGGCTACTGAGGCTGAGGCAGGAGAACATGTGAAGTCTCGGAGGGCTGAGTTGCAGAGCCGAGACGGGCCACTGCACCCAGCCTAAAATGAGCGAGACTCCATCTCAAAAAAAAAAAAAAAAAAAAAAGAAAACATTTCCATCAACATAGAAAGTTCTATTGGACAGCTCTGGTTTACATAGCTGCCTACACACCAACTCAGAATCCACAACCTTCACATACAAAGCCACACAAACAGATCAATCCTCCCTGCCTCCATAGGAAGCAAACAACACACATTTAATTCCATACACATATTCAACAGGTAATACGCAATCACCAACACAACACAAGATTCTCAGTGTGTACACATACTTCCTATCCAAATATGCCACAGTCCATACCAAGGCAAATGTAAAGATAAACACATAAAAAAAGTATGTCATCACACTGACTCGAATACAACTGTTTGTTCGATAAAAATGCAAATTAGGGGCCAGCCGTGGTGGCTCACTCCTGTAATCCCAGCACTTTGGGAGACCAAGGTGGGCAGATCCCCTGAGATTGGGAGTTTGAGATCAGCCTGGCTAACATGCTGAAACCCTGTTTCTACTAAATACACAAAATTAGCTGGGTGTAGTGGCACACACCTGTAATCCCAGCTACTCAGGAGGCTGAGGAAGGAGAATCGCTTGAACCCAGGAGGTGGAGGTTGCAGTGAGCCGGGATCGCACCACTGCACTCCAGCCTGGGTGACAGAGTGAGACTTCGTCTACAAAACAACAACAACAACAACAACAAAAACAAATTAGGGTGAAATGCATTTGCAAGTTTACTGAAATAGATACAAACCCAAGCCATGCGGTTCCCATAACAATTCCCAACACATGTTTGCAAATTCAAGTAAGGGGGAAGGGAACCCACGTTTGTTGAGGTCCTGTTAATAGGCCAGGCATGGCGTTAGCCATTTCAATGCATTAATTCATTTAATCTCACAACAACCTTGTGAGGAAGATGTATTATTCTTTATTTTATTTATTTATTTTGAGACAGAATCTTACTCTGTTGCCCAGGCTGGAATGCAGTAGCATGAGTCCAGCTCACTGCAACCTCCTCATCTCCAGGTTCAAGCCATTCTGCCTCTGCCCAAGTAGCTGGGCTACCACCATGCCCAGAAGCACTTGAGACGGAGTCTCGGCTTGTAGCCCATGGAGGCGTGTGATCTTGTGCTCACTACAGCTCCTCAGCCTCCTGGTTCCTGCCATTGTCCTGCCTCTCAGCCTCCCGGGAGTAGCTGGGATCCATAGCCTCGCCACCTCAGCCTCCTCGCTATTTTTGTATTTCTCCTTAGTAGAGACGGGGTCAACCCAGAGCATTGCATGGTCTCGATTCCTGACTGTGTGGATTCATCTCCATCTCGGCCCCAAAGTGCTGGGATTATGGCTTGAGCCACCGCTACCGGCCCACTTTTAGATGGAGTCTTGCTCTGTCAGCCCAGGCTGTGCAGTGGTTGATCTTAAGGTAAGTTCCGGCCTCCCAGGTTCATGCTATTCGCTCTGTTTTGAGTGCTGGGACTCACAGGCACTCCGCCACTACACTCCAAAGCTAATTTTTTTTTATTTTAGTAGAGATGGAGTTTTACCCATGTTGGCCAGGGATGGTCTTTGATCTCCTGACCTCGTGATCTGCTCCTCGCCTCCCAAAGTGCTGGGATTGAGTAGGTGGAGCCATCATGCCTGAGCAATTCTGCATTTTTAGTTGACAGCAGCTCTACCCATGCCAGAGAGTTGGTCTGGATCTCCTGACCTCAGGTGATCTGCCCACCCCAGCCTCCTGAAGTGCTGAGATTGGTGTCACCGCCCAGCTGTATTATCTTTCATGGATAGCAGCTAAGATTCAGAGAGAGGTAAAGTAATCCCTACTCCCGCTGGGTCACACAGTCAGTTAGCAACAGAGTCAAATATAAACCAAGATTTATCTGACTCCATAGTTAATGCAGCATGCTACCTCCAAACTTAAACACAGAAACACACACACAGACACACGCCAGATCTGTCCTCCTTTGCACCTAAGAGGATGGGGCTCCTCACCTAGCAGTTGCAGGTATTTGTGGAAGTGAGCATTGAGTTGCCCAGCCATTCACACTCCCTCCTGACAAATGGCATCAAGTCATTCAACAAACACTTGTCCAACCTGGGCAACACAGGGAGCCTTCATCTCTACAAAATATAAACATACGGCCGGGCGCGGTGGCTCACGCCTGTAATCCCAGCACTTTGGGAGGCCGAGGCGGGCGGATCACAAGGTCAGGAGATCGAGACCACGGTGAAACCCCGTCTCTACTAAAAATACAAAAAATTAGCCGGGCGCGGTAGTGGGCGCCTGTAGTCCCAGCTACTCAGGAGGCTGAGGCAGGAGAATGGCGTGAACCCGGGAGGCGGAGTTTGCAGTGAGCCGAGGTCGCGCCACTGCACTCCAGCCTGGGGGACACAGCGAGACTCCGTCTCCAAAATATAAACATAAAAAAATTAGCTGGGTTTAGGCCGGGTGCAGTAGCTGACGACTGTAATCCCAGCACTTTGGGAGGCCAAGGCGGGTGGATCACGAGGTCATGTGTTCGAGACCAGCCTGGGTAACATAGTGAAACTCTGTCTCTACTAAAAATACAAAAAATTAGCCGGGCGTGGCTGGGCGTGGTGGCTCACATCTGTAATCCCAGCACTTTGGGAGGCTGAGGCGAGTGGATTACCTGAGGTCAGGAGTTTGAGACCAGCCTGGCCAACATGGTGAAACCCTGTCTCTACCAAAAATACAACAATTTTCCGGGCATGGTGGCACACGCCTGTAATCCTAGCTATTTGAGAGGCCGAGGCGGGAGAATTGCTTGAACCTGAGAGGCGCAGGTTGCAGAGAGCCAAGACTGTGCCACTGCACTCCAGCCCAGGAGACAGTGTGAGACTCCATCTCAAAAAAAAAAAAGTTATCTTAGTGGTGTGTGCCTGTGTTCCCAGCTACTCAGGAGGCTGAGGTGGGAGGATTGCTTAAGCCCAAGGGGTGGAGGCTGCAGTGTGCCATGATTGTGCCACTGCAGTCCAGCCTGGGTAAGGGAGTAAGTAAGACTCAGTCTCAAAACAAAAACAAAAACAAACTCATTTTCTGAGTGTCTTCGATGTGCCACATGCTGGTTCACAAAGGTGAAAAGTCACAGTCTTGCTCTGAAGAAGTACTAAGTCCAGCAGGGAGGCCGGGGCGCGGTGGTTCATACCTGTAATCCCAGCTACTTGGGAGGCTGAGGCAGGAGAATCGTTTGTACCCGGGAGGCGGAGGTTGCGGTGAGCGGAGATCAAGCCATTGCGCTCCAGCCTGGGCAACAGCCAGACTCGGTCTCAGACAAAAAAAAAAAAAAAAAAAAAAAGTGGTGTGGAAAGGGATTGGTGCTGACTGGGATGCTGATTGGTTGGGAGACCAGATAAAGCAGGGAGGCAGAGGCCAGAGCGCTGCAGGTCCTGGGGATTTTATATGTCATCCTCCAGTGACTGGGAAGGATTGAAGAACTTTTCAGTGGAAAAATAGGATCCCATTTGCATGTTAGAAAGAAACCAGGCCGGGTGCAATGGCTCACGCCTGTAATCCTAGCACTTTGGGAGGCCGAGGTAGGTGGATCATTTGAGGTCAGGAGCTCGAGACCAGCCTGGCCAACATGGTAAAACCCCGTCTTTACTAAAAATAGGAAAGTTAGCTGGGCGTGGTGGCGGGCGCCTGCAATACCAGCTACTTGGGAGGCTGAAGCAGGAGAATCAATTAAACCCAAGAGGTGGAGGTTGCAGTGAGCCGAGATCGCGCCACTGCACTCCAGCCTGGGCGACAGAACGAGATTCAGTTTCAAAAAAAAAAAAAAAAAAAAGAAAGGAAAAGAAAGGAGCGGGGTCAGGATTAGGCGTCATGGGGCCCAGATTTCCCCCGGCCTGATCTCACCTGAATCAGTGCTGAACCAGCCGACTGGGCCGAGGAGCCGCTTGGGGGCGACCGAGAGCCCATCCATTTCCCCTTTAAGACCAGAGCGGAAGAGTAGAGCGAGAAGGACCTTTGTGTCGGCGGGGAATAAATATGCCCGCCCCTTTAAGAAGGCGGAGACGCCCGAGTGGCGGCGTCTTCGAATGAGGTCTGAGGCGCTGCCCCCAGTCTTCCGGCGACTTTCCCTACATCGCAGAGACGCTGCCCTCTGACCCCACCCTGGGAGCACTATCCCTCGGAGTCCTAGACTTCCACCTGGGTCGTATCCGAGGCCCCGGCGACTCTCCGGACTCGGGGTGCCGGGCCAACTTTCCCGCCGAGGCCCACCGGCCGTCGCCATGGTAATGCCGCGCCCAGCCTGGGGGTCGGCGGGCCGCAGGGCCCCCCTGGCCTCTGGAACTGCTGGTGGGGTTCCAGCCCCTCGCCCGGGCAAGCTGCAGGACCGGGGTCTGGATGGAGGTTCGGGGGAGTCGGGAGACCTGGGGTCTCGGCAGGGCTTGTCATGGACGCGCCGGAGACCCTGAGAAAGCATTCTTCTCCCCTGGGCCTCAGTTTCCCTCCTGTTGCCTTCCTACTCTCCTGGGAAACCTCCTTTTCCAGTGCGCTCAGACGTCACTACCGCTTGGGTCCATCCCTTTCCCCTCTCCGCCCCACCCGTTCCACTTTTTTTTTTTGGACGAAGTCTCGTTCTGCCGCTCAGGCTGGAGTCCAGTGGCGCGATCTCGGCTCACTGCAACCGCCGCCTCCCCTCCACCCCTTTCTCTCTGACCCTTAGAGTCTTGGGAACTGTATCGCCAGCTGTAGTTCCTGCGGCTCTGGTATCTGGGATTAGGCACCACCTCTGCTCTGGGTTTGACACTCGTCTGGAGCTGGCTACAGCAGCCCTGCTGGCTAGAAAGAAGGAACCGTGGGCTGGGGTATCCTACTGTCCTGGGACCCTAGTTTTTGGGCCTTGGATTAGATAGGGAAACTACTGGCTTCATTTACAGAAACAATGCCACTGCGGATGTGTTTGGATTTATGGTAGTTTCTCTCATGTTTGACATTAGATTCGTCAGGGGAAACCTTTGGGATATTGCAAAATCCTTAGGCCCAAGCCAGGTGCCGCGACTGACACCTACTTTTGTTTGTTTGCTTGTTTGCTTTTTTGAGACAGAGTCTCACTCTGTGGCCCAGGCTGGAGTGCGGTGGTGCGATCTCCGCTCACTGCAACCTCAACCTCCCAGGTTCAAGCAATTCTCCTGCCTCAGACTCCCAAAAAGCTGGGATTACAGGCGGGCACCACCACCCCAGCTAATTTATTTCTATTTTTAGTAGAGATGAGGTTTCACTTTGTTGGCCAGGCTGCTCTTGAACTCCTGGCCTCAGGTGCTGCACCCGCCTCGGCCTCTCAAAGTGCTGCGATTACAGGAGTGAGCCACAACACAGCCTGTGGCTGATACCTATAATCCCAGCACTTTGGAGGCCAAGGTGGGAGGATCACTTGAGCCCAGGAGTTCAAGACGAGCCTGGGCAACATAGTGAGGCCCTATATCTACAAAAATTTTAAAATTAGGCTGGGCGCAGTGGCTCACACCTATAATCCCAGCACTTTGGGAGGCCAAGGCGGGCAGATCACAAGGTCAGGAGTTCAAGACTAGCCTGGCCAACATAGTGAAACCCTGTCTCAACTAAAAATACAAAAAAATTAGCCAGGCATTGTGGCTTGGCCTGTAATCCCAGCTACTCGAGAGGCTGAGGCAGAAGAATTGCTTGAACCGGAGAGGTAGAGGTTGCAGTGAGCTGAGATCGTGCTGCTACACTCCAGCCTGGGTAACAGAGCAAGAAGGAAAAAAAAAAAAAAAGAAAATTAGCTAAGCATGGTGGCGGACACCTGTAGTCCCAGTTACGAAGGAGGTTGAGGTGGGATGGTCACTTGAGCCTAGGAGATTGAGGCTGCAGTGAGCTATGATCTCGCCATTGCACTCCAACCTGGGCAACAGGGCAAGACCCTGTCTAAAAAGACAAAAACAAAATGTTTACGCCCATGTGCATAGTCCTGGAGAACTGCCATTGCTCCCCTAGGCAGCCTTCCCTTTGTCCCCTTTCTTTCCTTCCAGGATTGGTGCAGATGGTTCTGAGTGGATTATGTTACAAGAAAGTGTTTTAATCTTTTTTTTTTTTTTTTTTTGAGATGGAGTCTGAGTAGCTGGGATTACAGGTGCCCACCACCACGCTCAGCTAATTTTTTGTATTTTTAGTAGAGACAGGGTTTCAATATGTTGGCCAGGCTGGTCTCGAACTTCTGACCTTGTGATCTGCCCCCACCTCAGCCTCCCAAAGTTCTAGGATTACAGGTGTGAGCCACCACGCCTGGCCTAATTTTGTATTTTTAGTAGAGATGGGGTTTCACCATGTTAGTCAGGCTGGTCTCGAACTCCTGACCTCAGATGATTCACCAGCCTTAGCCTCCCAAAGTGTTGGGATTATAGGCATGAGCCACCGTGCCTGGCAGAAAGTGTTTAAATCTTTTTCTAAGAAGTGGGTTTCACTATGTTGCCTAGGCTAGCCTGAAACTCCTGGACTCTAGGGATCCAGCCACCTCAGCCTCCCAAGTAGCTGGGACTGCGGGAATGAGCCACTACACACAGCTAAGTAAGTTTTTTAGAACACTTAGGTCTTTTTTTTTTTTTTTTTTTATACAGACTCACTCTTTTGCCCAGGCTGGAGTGCAAGCTCCTCCTCCCGGGTTCAAGCAATTCTCCTGTCTCAGCCTCCCAAGTAGCTGGGATGACAGGCATGAGCCACCATGCCCAGTTAACTTTTGTATTTTTAATAGAGACGAGGTTTCTTCATGTTGGCCAGGCCTGACCTCAGGAGATCCACCTGCCTCAGCCTCCCCAAGTGCTGGGATTACAGGCGTGAGCCACCACGCCCGGCCCTAGATCATTTAAGTCTTTAACAAAATGCCGTTTCTTCTCATTCCTTAGTCCTTTCCCAGCCATTGCAAAAACAAACAGAAAACAATATATCTGATGGTATTGTTAGTGCTGGGAAGAAGCACAGTGAGGACAGAATGTGCTTGCAAATGGTATTTCTCAACCCCAGTTGGTTTGTTTTCTTTTCAGGCGTGCAGTTTGCAGAAGCTGTTTGCTGTGGAAGAGGAGTTTGAAGATGAGGTAGGGAAGTGTTGGTGATCAGAGGTGGCAGATAAAGTCTTAAAATATAAACACTCAGGTTCAGAACATCTTGGAGTAGCCTGTACCAGCCTCCTTTTAGTTGATATGTGTATGTTTTTGCCTGTGAGATGCTGAGAAGTGATGAGAAATGTAAACAACCTACTTAAGTGTCTTAGAAACAAAAAACCAGAGAGATGAGTTGCCTAATTGTCATACCTTTCATTTATAAGGGCTCTTTCCTGGAAGATGTGTCATCTAGCTGATTTAATTCACCTCGGTGATAACATATTTGTGGTGGGAAAGGCAGTGTATGTAGAGCCAGAACCATGTAACAGACAGCATAGTTACTGAAGAGCAGGAGGCCAGGGGTCAGCAATTGGCTATGTGAATCAGGGCAAGTTACTTTATTCTCTAGTCTTCTGTTTTCTCTTCTGCAATATGAGGGATGCTCTTCTGTCTCAGATTTCTTCCTTTCCCTCTGTCTAATCACAAAATAGGGGGTGCGACTAGATCCAAAGCTCACACATTAGAATTACCCTTGTCTAGGCCCTACCACACACCAATTAAATCGGAATTTCTGGGAATGGCCCAGCCAGGGATAATTCTTTTTTTTCTTTTCTTCAACATTTATTTTAAGTTCAGGGGTACATGTGCAGGTTTGTTACATAGGTAAACATGTGCCATGGTGGTTTGCTGCACAGATCATCGCATCACCTAGGTAATAAGCCCAGTATGCATTAGCTATTCTTCCTGGTGCTCTCTACCTCCCTGCCTGTGGCAGCCCCCAGTATGTGAACTTCTTTCTTTTTTTTTTTTTTTTTTTTTTTGAGACGGAGTCTGGCTGTGTCGCCCAGGCTGCAGTGCAGTGGCCGGATCTCAGCTCACTGCAAGCTCCGCCTCCTGGGTTCACGCCATTCTCCTGCCTCAGCCTCCCGAGTAGCCGGGACTACAGGCGCCCGCCACCTCGCCCGGCTAGTTTTTTGTAGTTTTTAGTAGAGATGGGGTTTCACCGTGTTAGCCAGGATGGTCTCGATCTCCTGACCTTGTGATCCACCCGTCTCGGCCTCCCAAAGTGCTGGGATTACAGGCTTGAGCCACCGCGCCCGGCCTGAACTTCTTTCTTTATTTGGAGACAAGATCTCTTTCTGTCACCCAGGCTGGAGTGCAGTGGCACAATCACGGCTCACTGCAACCTCGACCTCCCAGGCAGAAGTGATCCTCCCACCTCAGCCTCCTCAGTAGCTGGGCCTACAGGTGTGTGCCGCCATGCGCAGCTAACTTTTATTTTTTTTGTAGAGATAGGGTCTTACTAAGTTGCCCAGGCTGGTCTCGAATTCCTGACTCAAGTGATCCTTCTGCCTAGGCCTCCCAAAGTGCTAGGATTACAGGTGTGAGCCAGCAGGCCCGTCCTGATTTTTGTTTTCACAAATAATTCACAACTGCTGTTTTGTCAAGGAGATGTGTCCTTGTCTTTGTCTTTCAGCTTTGGAGATGTGTGATTACAGGCTGAAAAGGTGACTGTTAAAATGACCCTCTTGGGTCTTACCAGGTGATGATGGGACTGCTAGGCAAGTAATTTACTTTCCTCTAGTAAAGGACTCTGACAGCTGAAGTTTCTGTTCCCTGAAAATGGCAGATCAGTCCCTTCCCCCTTCCTAAAGCAGAGGACATCATGTCTGAGAGTGAGCTCTTTGGGAGAAAAAAGATCATCAACCTCCAGAGTCATCAGGATTTTATTACTGCTATAGTTCTGGTCATTATTATTATTGTTGAGTTCTATGGTGGTCCTGCCTGAGTATGAGACTCACTTAATAATGCACAAAGCAAGGCCGGGCGTGGTGGCTCAAGCCTGTAATCCCAGCACTTTGGGAGGCCGAGACGGGTGGATCACGAGGTCAGGAGATCGAGACCATCCTGGCTAACACGGTGAAACCCCGTCTCTACTAAAAAATACAAAAAACTAGCCGGGCCCAGTGGCAGGCGCCTGTAGTCCCGGCTACTCGGGAGGCTGAGGCAGGAGAATGGCGGGAACCCGGGAGGCGGAGCTTGCAGTGAGCTGAGATCCGGCCACTGCACACCAGCCGGGGGAACAGCCCACCCCCCCCATCAAAAAAAAAAAAAAAAAAAAAAAAATGCACAAAGCAGGAAAAAGCCTTTCTCTAGCCCAGACAATCCAGTGCGGCAGCAGAGGGTGAGGGTGGTGGGGACCCTCCTGTCAGTTAAATCAGCAGTTCTGACTCAAAACCACCCTCAGAACAGGTCTGTTGCTCTTGAAGGTGTCAATCTCACCTCGCTTCCCAACTGGAATCCATACTTTATTTAACTTGGCTGAAAAGCTATATTTAACTTCTGCCTTTTTTGCTGGCTCCAAGGCCTCTCTGGCTTACTGAAGGGTAGCTATCTCTGTGGTGTGTGTGTGTGTGTGTGTGAGAGAGAGAGAGAGAGCACACGAGTGTGTACTGGGGATGAAGAGTGAGCTAAGGACAGGCAGCATGACCAGCTGGATAGATCCCTGTTTAGATAACAGGCCAGACATCAGGAAGTGGTCTCGTTGAGATGGTTGTTGTGTGACCTAGGGTGATTTGTCTGACTTCTTGGTGCCCTGGAACATTTGCTTCTCCTGCTGTCCTCCTCTAACTGCCCGTCTCCCCACCCATGAAGACTGAAGAAAGAGAAGCTACCTGAAGACTTAGCCTTAGATTGGAGTGTTTTTGATAGAGCCTTGTGTAGGCCCATGGGTGAGGTCAGAGGTGGTAAGAGACAGAGAAACCACCATTGCCTTTCATGCTTTGGTTTCTTTTTCTTTTTCTTTCTTTCTTTCTTTCTTTTTTTTTTGAGACAGTCTTACTGTGTCACCCAGGCTGGAGTGCAGTGGCACAATCTTGGCTCACTGCCAACCTCTGCCTCTCAAGTTTAAGCGATTCTCCTACCTCAGCCTCCTGAGTAGCTAGAATTACAGGTGTGCACCCCCATGCCCAGCTCATTTTTTTATTTTTAGTAGAGACAAGGTTTCGCCATGTTGGCCTGGCTGGTCTGGAACTCCTGACCTCAAGTGATCCTCCTACTTTGGCCTCCCAAAGTGCTGGGATTACAGGCATAAGCCACCATGCCCGACCCTCATGCTTTGGTTTCTTTCAAGTGTCTACACACAAACATACATGCTATGTTCCTGAACAGTAAAAGCAGAGGGGTTCTTGATTTCCAGATGCCAAGACCTATCATCTCTGCTTCCTTGTAGGATTTCTTGTCTGCTGTGGAGGATGCAGAGAACCGGTTTGCTGGCTCACTGCCTGTGAATGCTGGGCGTCTGAGACCTGTCTCTTCTAGGCCACAGGAGACTGTGCAGGCACAGTCCTCCAGGCTGCTGCCGTTACACCCCACTGCTCCCTCAGAGGCTTTGGGCCTGCCAGACCTGGACCTCTGCCTCCCTACCTCCAGCATGCCCAGTGCCGACAGCCGTCCATCATGCATAGGAACAGCTCCCCTAAGGCCTGTCTCTACTTCCAGCAGCTGGATTGGCAATCAGAGAAGAGTGACAGTGACAGAAGTGCTCAGAGAGCCAGCAAGACCTCAATCCTCAGCCCTACACCCCCTACTCACCTTTGAGAGCCAACAGCAGCAAGTTGGTGGCTTTGAGGGGCCTGAACAAGACGACTTTGATAAAGTCCTGGCAAGCATGGAGTTGGAGGAGCCTGGCATGGAGCTGGAATGTGGAGTCAGCAGTGAGGCCACACCAATGCTGCCTGCCCAGCAGCGGGAGGGTTCAGTATTGGTTAAAAAGGCCTGGTTAGTTGATCTGAGTGGATCTTGCCAGAAGGAGCCCGTGCCTGCCACCCACACAGCGGGCATCATGTCAGCCCAGGATGAGTCTCTAGATCCTGTCGTCCAATGTAGGACTCCACGACCCCCCTTGAGACCTGGTGCTGCGGGTCACCTTCCTGTTCCAACTGCCTTAACAGTTCCCACTCAGCAACTCCACTGGAAAATCTGTCCACAAGGCCCCTCTGTTCAAGCACTTCAGCCTCTCCAAGGTGCTAGAGGGACCATTCAGAGCAGCCCTCAAAATCGTTTCCCTTGTCAGCCATTCCAGTCTCCAAGTTCCTGGTTAAGTGGCAAAGCTCATTTACACAGACCTCGAACTCCCAACTCAAGCTGTTCTACTCCCTCAAGGACTAGTTCTGGATTATTTCCTCGGATACCCTTACATCCCCAAGCTCCACTGTCTTCCATTGAGTCTCCTGTTGGTACCCCAAAAGGTCCCCATTCCTCCCTGGGTCCCCAGGGAGCTCTGCAGACACCCATAGTCACCAACCACCTGGTGCAGCTGGTCACTGCTGCCAGCCGGACACCCCAGCAGCCCACTCATCCCTCCACCCGAGCCAAAACTCGCCGTTTCCCCGGCCCAGCTGGAATCCTGCCTCACCAGGTGAGTGAGCTGACTTTCTAGGATTTGGGGGGCAAGGGAGAGAAGCAGGGTTCCAGCATTGTCCAGCCCTAGCATATCTTCCCTCCTGCAGGGAAGGAAGGAAGGAAGTGCAGAGAGGCTTTTCAAAGCTGTAGGAGAAATAAAAGGGAAGAATTGAATGCTAGAAAATCCACCGTGGGGCCGGGCGCGGTGGCTCAAGCCTGTAATCCCAGCACTTTGGGAGGCCGAGACGGGCGGATCACAAGGTCAGGAGATCGAGACCATCCTGGCGAACCCGGTGAAACCCCGTCTCTACTAAAAAAATACAAAAAACTAGCCGGGCGAGGTGGCGGGCGCCTGTGGTCCCAGCTACTCGGGAGGCTGAGGCAGGAGAATGGCGTGAACCCGGGAGGCGGAGCTTGCAGTGAGCTGAGATCCGGCCACTGCACTCCAGCCTGGATGACAGAGCGAGACCCCGTCTCAAAAAAAAAAAAAAAAAAAAAAGAAAATCCACCGTGAAAGAAGTGCTTAAGGCTCTGAGGACATCATAATTTTCTTTTCCTTTTTTTCCTGTTTTTGAGATGGAGTCTTGCTGCGACGCCCAGGCTGGAGTGCAGCGGCGCGATCTCAGTTCACTAAAACCTCTGCCTCCTGGGTTTAAGCGATTCTTCTGCCTCAGCCTCTTGAATAGCAGACTACAGGCCCCCGCCACCATGCCTGGCTAATTTTTGTATTTTTAGTAGAGACAGAGTTTCACCATATTGGCCAGGCTGGTCTTGAACTCCTGACCTCAAGTGATCTGCCTGCCTCGGCCTCCCAAAATGCTGGGATTGCAGGCGTGAGCCACCACGCCTGACCCTCTTTTCCTTTTTTTTAAGAATTAGAGACTGGCTATGTTGCTCAGGCTGGTCCTAAACTGGGCTCAAGCCATTCTCCTGCCTCAGCCTCCCATGTAGCTGGGACTACAGGTATGTACTAGGGCAGGAAGTCATTCATGTGCATTTTTTTTTTTTATTATACTTTAAGTTCTAGGGTACATGTGCACAACATGCAGGTTTGTTACATATGTATACTTGTGCCATGTTGGTGTGCTGCGCCCATCAACTCGTCAGCACCCATCAACTCGTCATTTATCATGTGCATTTAAGGACTTCCTATGTGTTGGACAATTTGCTTGGAACTGAGAATACAGAGATTAAAAGAAATAGTTCCTGTCCTGAAGAGCTTACAGTGAAATGGAAGAAACAGATGCAAACAAACAAACATGCACGAAGTGCACAGTGTGAATAGGGGTCATTCTCTGGGTGCTGGGGAGACACTGGCTCTGCCTTAGGCTTGCTGAGTGGGCTTTGGATGGATGAGTAGGAGGTTAACAGGTGTGTGGCGGAGCGGGAGCTGTGCTCTGTGGATGTTCTGGCAGTGGGAAGGCAGGGAAGAGCATATGTAAAGGCACAGAGGCAGAAGAGCAAGGTGCGCTCAGATCCACAGAACAGTTCATTGTGGCAGGTGTGGGGAAGCTGGGGCTGAAAACGAGACAGCCCTGGTGAGACTTGGATTAAACTAATCTTGGATCAGATCCCAGATAATTGGACTCTGAGGATCTGGACTGGTTGTGATAGGTATGCCCTCTTCCTCCCATTTTAAGGGTGTTTGAAACAATTTCTGCCTGTTACTTGCTCTTCCCTAGCACGTTAGCAGACATCCAAAGAGGCTGTCTATGTTCCTCCTGGGCTGGATCTTCCTGGAGGAAAGGGTTAGGACTGGGGAAAGCTGCCCCTTTGCTCATCACAGGCTTCTCAATTTTTCTTTTTCTTTTTGAGACAGAGTCTTGCTCTGTCACCCAGGCTGGAGTGCAGTGGCATAATCTTGGCTCACTGCAACCTCTGCTCCCCGGCTTCAGGTGATTCTCCTGCCTCAGCCTCCCGAGTAGCTGGAATTACAGGCATGCGCCACCACGCCTGGCTAATTTTTGTATTTTTGGTAGAGACAGGGTTTCTCCATGTTGGCCAGTCTGGTCTCGAACTCCTGACCTCAGGTGATCCACCTGCCTCAGCCTCCCAAAGTGCTGGGATTACAGGCATGAGCCACCGGGCGCCTGGCCAGGCCTCTCTATTTGGGTCACTGCCCCCTTCAGGCAGCCCTGGTTTTTGTGCCTGGGCTAGCTCCAGCTTCCTCACATTTCCAAACCAATCCCCAAAGTATCTTTTTTGAGCTGCCAAAGAGGCTCCTGAGACTTTGTTAGGAGAGATGTAATATGTGTTAATTGTCTCTGATCATTTCCTGAACTCATTATGTAATCCAGACAAAAAGCTGTACTTGTAAATAACAGTTGCTGAGCTTGCTCTCACCTTCTCCTTCTCTCCCCTCTTAGCAGAGTGGGAGAAGTCTGGAGGACATCATGGTTTCCACACCCCAAACTCCGACCCATGGTGCTCTGGCTAAATTCCAGACAGAGGTAACTTATGCAACTGTTAACTTTCTGGGTGTGATTTGAGAGTGAGGGGCATCCCCGTGTGTTTCAGGAGTTAAATATCAAGAGCTGATGCTGTTAGGCCTGTTTGCTGGTGTCACACACTAAAAGGCATTTGAGGCAGGTAGTTGGGGGAGGCAGCAATTTTACTGGCATTAAGCGAAGCCTGTCCTGGTGCCAGGTAGGTATTATCTGGTGCCATGGGTCCAGCCTTCTTTCCCATCTAAGAAACAAAGGCCCAGCTAGCTCCAGCTTCCCCCAGGGGAGGAGACTGTGATAAGTAGTATGAGATTGTGTCTCAGGAGCCCTTACTCTCAGGTTTCTGACAACCGAGCTAGGAGGGATCTGCCTTCTCTTGCCTTTGCTGGGTTCCCTTTGGTGGGTGAGACCCAGCTTCCCTCCTCCTTGGGATTCTGGTTGACCTGCTCTGCCCTCAAACCCAGTTTTGCTTTTAATTCTCCCCAGTATTTTTTCTCTGCTGTAGCTCCACAGATCCGCCAGTCCATTTCAGATCCAAAGCAGCAAATACTCTCTGGATTCGAAGCATGTATTAATGTAAGAAGGTTAATTGTTAAAGCTAGAAGCATCCCAAATAAAATATGACTGGTTTCAAAATGGCTAAGCCACTCTGGAAGCCTATAAATATATGCGGTGGATCCCTATCCCTAAGACTTTTTGAGTCTGTTACAAAAAATAAGCTTGGATAGCCTTCTGCTTCAATGAAGTTAAAGTCAGGAACTGATTTTATTTTATTTTTTTATTTTATTTTATTTTATTTTTTTATTTTATATTTTATTTATTTATTTATTTATTTATTTATTTTATGTTATTTTAATTTTTTTGAGACAGATTCTCGCTCTGTCGCCCAGGCTGGAGTGCAGTGGCGTGATCTTGGCTCACTGCAACCTCTGCCTCCTGGGTGCAAGCTATTCTCCTGCCTCAGCCTCCCGAGTAACTGGGACTACAGGCGCGTGCCACCATGCCCGGCTAACTTTTGTATTTTTAGTAGAGACGGGGTTTTACTGTGTTAGCTAGGATAGTCTCCATCTCCTGACCTCGTGATCTGCCCGCCTCAGCCTCCCAAAGTGCTGGGATTACAGGTGTTAGCCACTGTGCCCAGCCAATTTTTGTATTTTTAGTAGAGAGGAGGTTTCACCATGTTGGCTAGGCTGGTCTCGAACTCTTTTTTTTTTTTTTTTTTTTTTGAGACGGAGTCTCGCGCTGTGTCACCCAGGCTGGAGTGCAGTGGCGCGATCTCGGCTCACTGCAAGCTCTGCCTCCCAGGTTCAGGCCATTCTCCTGCCTCAGCCTCCGAGTAGCTGGGACAACAGGCGCCCGCCACCACGCCCGGCTAGTTTTTTGTATTTTTAGTAGAGACAGGGTTTCACCATGTTAGCCAGGATGGTCTCGATCTCCTGACCTCGTGATCCGCCCGCCTCGGCCTCCCAAAGTGCTGGGATTACAGGCTTGAGCCACCGCGCCCGGCCTCGAACTCTTGTTTTCAGGTGATCCACCTGCCTCGGCCTCCCAAAGTGCTGGGATAACAGGTGTGAGCCACTGTGCCTGGCCCAGGAGCTGATTTTATTAAAAATTTGTTTTTCGTACCTAGTCTTGCAGATAGGACCTGATTTTACAAAGGAAAAAAAAAGAGTATCTGCTGAATGAAAGCTGTGATATGCAACAAGATTATCACATGCTTCAAATGCCAAAGCAATCAGAAAAAAAAGAAAAAGAAAAAATAAAGAGGCTGGGTGCGGTGACTCATGCCTGTAATCCCATCACTTTGGGAGGCCAAGGCAGGCGGATCACAAGGTCAGGAGATCGAGACCATCCTGTGAATAGTGAAATCCCATCTCTACTAAAAATACAAAAAATTAGCCAGGCATGGTGGCAGGCGCCTGTAGTCTGAGCTACTCGGGAGGCTGAGGAGGGAGAATGGCGTGAACCTGGGAGGCGGAGGTTGCAGTGAGCACTCCAGCCTGGGTGACAGAGCGAGACTTTGTCTCAAAAAAAAAAAAAAAAAGATTTCACATGCCATTTTCTGGCCTTGGAGATAAATGAGAGGAGAGATTGTGGCCATTGTACTACAGTTTTTCCGAGGGGATTTGCCTTTCCTCTCTCATCCTTCCACCCTGTTTCAATCAACAGTCTGTAGCAAGGTAGACCTATTCATACAGGCTCCCCCTCTGCTCTGTGGTACCAGATTGTTGCTAGTTCCCAGGCATCCGTGGAGGAGGATTTTGGGCGAGGGCCCTGGCTGACCATGAAATCTGCGCTAGGCCTGGATGAGAGAGACCCTAACTGCTTCCTCTGTACCTACAGCATTGTCATGGTGCTGCGCAAGGTAAGGATTCTGGGTGCTGAGACCCATAGGAAAGACCGTTTTAATCCCTCTATCTGACCTACTGCCCTACTCCACCTTAGGAAGGGGCTGTTTGCTCCCTCGTACCCTATACGAGCAGCAGCACAAAGTCCCTTTGGTTGTATCTTCCACTGACCGACCTTTTCACTGTCATCCATAGGATTGGGCCCAGGTGGAAGGAGAGCGTGGGTTATGGCATGCTTCTGCCCTTCCAGGCCCCGGATGGGGTGGGGTGAGCACACTGCCACCCTCAAATCTCCCCAGTGGTTAAGGGTTGTGCAGAGACATGCCAGTACTTGTGCCAACATATCCCTGCCTGTGACTGCTATGATGGAACACTGTGTAAACATATATAAACGAAAGTGCTGGATGCAGTGGCTCACACCTGTAATCCCAGCATTTTGGGAGGCCGAGGTGGAAGGATCACAAAGGTCAGGAGTTCGAAACCAGGCTGGGCAACAAAGCAAGACCCTGTCTCTACAAAAAAATGCAAAAAAAAAAAAAATGAATTAGCTGGATGTGGTGGCGCATGCCTTATAGTCCCAGCTACTAGGGAGGCTGAGGCCAGAGGATTACTTGATCTTAGGAGGTTTAGGCTACAGTGAACTATGATCATGCCACTGCACTCCAGCCTGGGCAATAGAGCGAGACCTTGTCTCCTTTAAAAAAAACCCAAGGCTGGGCATGGTGGCTCACACCTATAATCTTAGGAGGTCAAGGCGGATGGATCACCTGAGGTCAGGAGTTCAAGACCAGCCTGACCAACCTGGAGAAACTCTGTCTCTACTAAAAATACAAAATTAGCCGGGCATGTTGGCACATGCCTGTAATCCCAGCTACTCGGGAGGCTGATGCAGGAGAATTGCTTGAACCTGGAAGGCAGAGGTTGCGGTGAGCCAAGATGCACTATTGCACTCCAGCCTGGGCAACAAGAGTGAAACTCCGTCTCAAAAAAAAAAAAAAAAAAACAGGCCAGGCGGGTTGGGTCACGCCTGTAATCCCAGCACTTTGGGAGGCTGAGGCGGGCAGATTACTTGAGGTCAGGAGTTCGAGACCAGCCTGGCCAACATGGGGAAACCCCATCTCTACTGAAAATACAAAAATTAGCCAGGCTTGGTGGCACACGCCTGTAATTCCAACTACTCGGGAGGCTGAGGCTGGAGAATAGCTTGAACCCAGAGGCGGAGGTTGCAGTGAGCCAAGGTCGCGCCACGGTACTCCAGCCTGGGCGACAGAGCAAGACTCCATCTCAAAAATAAAAAAATAAGCCGGGCGCGGTGGCTCATGCCTGTAATCCCAGCACTTTGGGAGGGTGAGGCGGGCAGATCAGTTGAGGTCAGGAGTTTGAGACCAGCCTGGCCAACATGGTGAAACCCCATCTCTACTGAAAATACAAAAATTAGCCAGGCATGGTGGCACAAGCCTGTAATTCCAGCTATTCGGGAGGCTGAGGCTGGAGAATCACTTGAACCCGGAGGCGGAGGTTGCAGTGAGCCAAGGTCGTACCACTGTACTCCAGCCTGGGCGACAGAGCAAGACTTCATCTCAAAAATAAAAAAATAGGCCGGGTGCAGTGGCTCATGCCTGTAATCTCAGCACTTTGGGAGGCCGAGGCGGGTGGATCACGAGGTCAGGAGTTCAAGACAAGCCTGGCCAACATGGTGAAACCCCATCTCTACTAAAAATAAAATCAGCTGGGCCTGGTGGTGGGCACCTGTAATCCCAGCTACTCGGGAGCCTGAGGCAGGAGAATCGCTTGAAACCAGAAGGCGGAGGTTGCAGTGAGCCAAGATTGTGCCACTGTACTCCAGCCTGGGCAAAAGAGCGAAACTCCGTCTCAAAAGAAAAAAAACCCCAAAATTTAAAAATAAATAAATAAAAAACCCAAACAAAAAAGAAAGGAGGCAGGGGAGAGAAATGAAGGACCTCCCAGCTCTAGGTCTGCCAGAGAGACAGATGGGATACCTCTTTGTCCTCCACAAGAAGATCATCACTATAACTATACTCTGACCCCTCCTACCCCCGGTTTCCCTGGCACACTTGGAGACCTGGGAAGTCACAGGTGGGCCATAGAAGGCTCAGTATATGCCTCTCCTTGTAAACAGGCAGCCCTGAAGCAGCTTCCTAGGAACAAGGTTCCCAATATGGCGGTGATGATCAAGTCCCTGACTCGGAGCACAATGGACGCCAGTGTGGTTTTCAAAGACCCCACGGGTAAGGAATTAGGTCCTAGATTGTCTGATGAGTGGGCTCCATTGAGGACAGGAAATGAGGAGGAATCACCCTCTCCCTTTGCAGACAGGAAAACTGAGGCAGCGAGCAGCCCACTTCCCAGCCAGGGCCCATACCAGTTGCTGTGCTGCCCTTGACCCCGAGACTGATGAGCCATGTGGTATTTGCAGGAGAGATGCAGGGGACAGTGCACAGGTTGCTGCTGGAGACGCGCCAGAATGAGCTGAAGCCTGGCTCAGTGCTGCTGCTGAAGCAGGTATGGGGAGCAGCTGTCTACACCACTGCCACCTGGATAGAGCCCCCAGTGTCTGTCTCCTTACCTGTCTGGCTGCCTTCCTCTACAACACCAGGCATGGAGTAGCTGAACCATTGCTAGGCCCTGGCTTGAGGAGCTGAGGGAAGGCCTGCAGCCCTTGAGCTGGCTCCCATTCTTCAAGGTGGATGGGGGTGGAGGGTTGTGTTGAGGGGAGAGTGTGGCAAATGGTTCTCTGGCACCAAGGCTAGGCAGAGGACACCAAGTGAAAAGCAGGTGGGAGCCAGGTGGCCATCTGGCAGCTCCCAGTGCTCTATCAGGACACTGACCTTCCCTTTCCTTGACTCTAGATTGGAGTGTTTTCTCCTTCACTTCGAAATCACTACCTCAACGTGACACCCAACAACCTGGTCCATATTTACAGCCTGGATTCTGGGGATGGGAGCTTCCTCAAGCCATCTCAGCCCTTTCCCAAGGTAAGAGGAGCAGGATGGAACAGGGGACTGGTAGGGCCCTCCTTCTGCCTGGATCTTCTGATTTCTTCCTCTCTTCCACCCTGGGGAGCAGGTGCTCTGAGGTGAAAAGGTATCTTTGGGGACAGGACCATCTCCTATCCCTCATCTGGCCGCCTGGCAGATGGCTCAGTAACAATACCTAGAGGAGCAGCTGGCTTCTTGGTGATCCCTGAGCATCTGATGGCAGGCTTGAACATCTGAGAGGATAGGAGTCACTTGAGAACTAACCAAGTAGAGGGCCCCCCAGGGGGTGGCGGCAGTAAATGACTGAGGGTCAGATCTGCTACAGGTGGCAGTGTGGAGAACAGTGAGCTACAAGTGGCCTGTCAGGTGAGCCAGCACCTGCTCTGTGTCTTCCCTCTTGGCGTCTGCCTCTGCTAAGTTAGGGGAAAGCTGCACAGAACACTGGTGGGGACATCCTCTTTAGGAACTGAGACAAGCATTTGGCATTTATGGGAGGTGAGCATGGGCTTCCAGGCAGATGCACTCCAGGGTAAGAGTGCAGAGCCTGGGCTTGACATGCCCTGCCCCCACCACCTTCCTGGGATCTTGTGTACTGAAAACGTGTACTGTGACCTTGGGCAAGTCCTGTCGCTTCCCTTGCTGTTGCTTCATCTGTGGTACGTTTGACTTGATGACCTCTAGTCACCTTAGAGGTTTTCGTCTAAGCTCCAACTTTCCACTTCCATTTTCCTCATCTTTCCCCTTAGCCCCTCCATTTTCTCTAAATCTCCCCACTTCCAAACCCTTTCTTTTTCTTTTTTTGTTTTGTTTTGTTTTGTTTTGTTTTGTTTTTTTGAGACAGAGTCTCGCTCTGTCGCCGGGCTGGAGTGCAGTGGCTGGATCTCAGCTCACTGCAAGCTCCGCCTCCCGGGTTTACACCATTCTCCTGCCTCAGCCTCCCGAGTAGCTGGGATTACAGGCGCCCGCCAACTCACCCGGCTAGTTTTTTGTATTTTTTAGTAGAGACGGGGTTTCACCGTGTTAGCCAGGATGGTCTCGATCTCCTGACCTCATGATCCACCCGTCTCGGCCTCCCAAAGTGCTGGGATTACAGGCTTGAGCCACCGCGCCTGGCCCTTTTTTTTTTTTTTTTTTTTTTTTGAGACAGAGTTTTGCTCTGTCACCCAGGCCAGGGTGCAGCGGCGTGACCTTGGCTCACTGCAACCTCTGCCTTCCAGATTCAAGTGATTCTCCCAGCTCAGCCTCCCAAACAGCTAGGACTACAGGCACATGCCACCATGCCTAGCTAATTGTTTTTATATTTTTAGTAGAGACAGTTTCGCCATATTGGCCAGATTGGTCCTGAACTCCTGACCTCAGTTGATCGGCCTGCCTCGGCCTCCCAAAGTGCTGGGATTATAGGCATAAGCCACTGTGCTCGGCCTATTTTTCTTTTTTTTTTTTTTTTTTTTTGAGACGGAGTCTTGCTCTGTCACCCAGGCTGGAGTGCAGTGGCCGGATCTCAGCTCACTGCAAGCTCCTCCTCTCGGGTTCACGCCATTCTCCTGCCTCAGCCTCCCGAGTAGCTGGGACTACAGGCACCCGCCACTTCGCCCGGCTAGTTTTTTGTATTTTTTAGTAGAGACGGGGTTTCACCGTGTTAGCCAGGATGGTCTCGATCTCCCGACCTCGTGATCCGCCCGTTTCGGCCTCCCAAAGTGCTGGGATTACAGGCTTGAGCCACCGCGCCCGGCCTATTTTTCTTTTAAATTTCAAATTATCTATACTCATTGAAATAAATCAAAATAGGCTGGGCGTGGTGGCTCACGCCTGTAATCTCAACACTTTGGGAGACCGAGGCAGGTGGATCACAAGGTCAGGAGATCGAGACCATCCTGGCTCACATGGTGAAACCCTGTCTCTACTAAAAATACAAAAAAATTAGCTGGGCATGGTGGTGTGCACCTATAGTCCCAGCTACTTGGGAGGCTGAGGTAGGAGAATGGCCTCAACTCGGGAGGCAGAGCTTGCAGTGAGCCGAGATTGTGCCACTGCACTCCAGCCTGGGCGACAGAGCGAGACGGTGTCTCAAAAAAAAAAAAAAAAAAGAAGAAATAAATGAAAATAGCACAGAATAAGCGAAAAATGGATCCCAGCCTTCCCCACTCCTATTTCCTAGGGCTAAGCATGGTTGACCATTTAATTACCAGTACTTATTTAGTTTTTTGAGATGGAGTCTCACTCTGTCACCCAGGCTGGAGTGCAGTGGTGTGTTCTCAGCTCACTGCAACTTCACCTCCTGGGTTCTAGTGATTCTCCTGCCTCAGCCTCCTGAGTAGCTGGGATTACAGGTGAACGCCACCACACCTGGCTAATTTTTGTATTTTTAGTAGAGACGGATTTCACTATGTTGGTCAGGCTGGTCTCGAACTCCTGACCTTGTGATCCGCCTGCCTTGGCCTCCCAAAGTGTTGGGATTACAGGCGTGAGCCACCACGCCTGGCCTAGTTTTTGTATTTTTAGTAGAGATGGGGTTTCACCATATTGGCCAGGCTACTCTCAAACTCCCAACCTCAAGTGATCCTCCTGCCTTGGCCTCCCAAAGTGCTGGGATTACAGGTATCAGCCACCGTGCCTGGCTTTAATTATCAGTTTTACTTACCTGCCCATATATTAGCTATATATTCCTTTGGGGATTGTTAACAGCTAATTTTAAATCTCAGGTTAACTCAATGTATTTCTGAATGACCTCTTCACTGTCTGCTCTAGTTATATAGAATCCCTAAAACATCAGATACCAACAGAACTAGAAAAGAAAATCAGCCAAAAGAGGTTTTGTTTTGTTTTGTTTTATTATCTGCTGCTTTGGGTGTTTGGTGTTTCAGCTCCCTCCCTTCAGCATGGGCCTGGGTGGCTGGCCCCTGCCATACTCTTCCATCATATACTCTTCCATCATATTTCTTTCTTTCTTTCTTTCTTTTTGCAGAGAGGGTCTCACTCTGTTACCCAGGTTGGAGTGCAGTGACACGATATCGGTTCACTGCAACCTCTGCCTCCTGGATTCAAGCGATTCTCATGCCTCAGCCTCCCGAGTAGCTAGGATTACAGGCGCGCACCACTATGCCCGGCTCTGTTTTTGTATTTTCAGTAGAGACGTGGTTTCACCATGTTGGCCAGGCTGGTCTCGAACTCCTGACCTCAAATGATTCACTGGCCTTGGCCTCCCAAAGTGCTGGGATTACAGGTGTGAGCCACCACACCTGGCCCCATCATGTTTCTTTCCTGAGCCCCCCACTGTTCCTTTGAGGTTGTCTGGGTAGAGATGATGCCACCTGAAGGGATTTCAGGGTCACAGGCATTGGTAACCAGATCCTCTGTCCCCAGGATTCAGGGAGCTTCCAGCATGATGTGGCTGCAAAGCCCGAGGAAGTCTTCAGAACAGCACAGAAACTAGAGGCAGAGGCGTCCCCTGAGGAAGAACTCCCAGAAGCAGGTAAGGCAGTCAGCCCATCTGGGAGCAAGAGAGGTTCAATTTCCTGTTGAATAGCTGAACCAGAATCTTCCTGGCTACATCTTGTTCCTCTTTCCATGAATCTTTGGATCTTATATAATCTTACAGAAATCAGATACAGTGTCTTGTTTGACAAGGCTGCAGGCCACAAACTCATTAACAGTGTGATGGGGCCGCATAAAACAAAGCGTCATCCACAGGTTTCCCCCATTTTCAGGTTATGTGCCATCAGCCACAAGGAGGAAACATCACCATCCCCTGTCCAGATGGACAGGCGCTATCTTTGTGCCACACTCTGAGTCCTCCGTGGGCTGACGACCGGACCACAGAGGCAGATTTCCCATCCTGACTAACCTTAGAGGAGTGCTGAGGAGTCAGACGTCCACGTGGTTTTTGGGAGAACCAGGCTACAAACCAGAGAGGCCCAAATGCAGACCCCTTGTGGTTGGGCCAGCTGCTTCCTCAGGAGGCAACATCACCCAGGTGAAACTAACACCATTCATGATCTAGTTTTAGCTTTTTGTATTTTTATTTTAATTTTTGAGACGGGTCTCATTCTGTTGCCCAGGCTGGAGTGTAGTGTTATGAACACGGCTCACTGTAGCCTCAGCCTCGCAGGCTCAAGCAGCCCTCCCATCTTAGCCTCCCAAGTAGCTGGGACTACAGCCATGTGCCACTATGCCCAGCAATTTTTAAATTTTTTGTAGAGACAGTTTTGCCATGTTGCCGAGGCTGGTCTCGAACTCCTGGGGCTCAAGTGATCCTTCTGTCTCTGCCTGCCAGAGTACTGGGATTAGAGGCATGACCTACCACGCCCAGCCTGGTCTTTAGCTTTTCAATTCCAAAAATTCAATCCTGTCTGGCCCCAAAGTTTACAGGATTATTTGTGAGCAGAAACCTACCCAGGTGCCAAGGCAAGAGACTGAAGGCACAAACTGTTCCAGTATAATAAAGAAAATAGAATAAGAAAAGTTATACTAGAAATAGGATATAGAGATGATTACATATGGATATTACCAATCATTAGTTTTTAGTACTAATCTCTGCATTATCATTGTAACCAAGAAAAGGACCAGCCAATACAGAGTCAGGAGCTGAAGAGACATTGTAAGAAGTGACCAGAAGACAAGAGTTGGGTGCCAGATGTAGGGTCCCGGCCTAAAGACTTTAATACTTTCACTGATTCGCTACTGCTATCTTCCAAGAACTTAAAAGAAGAACCAGGGGCCGGGCACGGTGGCTCAAGCCTGTAATCCCAGCACTTTGGGAGGCTGAGACGGGCGGATCACGAGGTCAGGAGATCGAGACTATCCTGGCTAACACGGTGAAACCCCGTCTCTACTAAAAAATACAAAAAACTAGCCGGGCGAGTTGGCGGGCGCCTGTAGTCCCAGCTACTTGGGAGGCTGAGGCAGGAGAATGGCGTAAACCCGGGAGGCGGAGCTTGCAGTGAGCTGAGATCCGGCCACTGCACTCCAGCCTGGGTGACAGAGCGAGACTCCCGTCTCAAAAAAAAAAAAAAAAAAAGAAGAACCAGGTTTGCAGGCGGAACATAAAGTGGACAAGGAGCGTGCCCACTGAAGCACAGCACCACAAGGAGAAGTTTAAGCCTCTGGATGACTGCGGGCACGCCTGGCTGATATCAGGCCTCCCACAAAAGCTGGTGGAGCAGAGTGTTCTCTAACTCCCCCAAGGAAAGGGAGACTCCCTTTCCCGGTCTGCTAAGTAACAGGTGCCTTCTCAGGCACTGGAGCTACCGCAAGACCAAGGTCTACTAAGTAACGGGTGCCTTCCCAGGCACTGGTGCTACCGCAAGACCGAGGTCTGCTAAGTAACGGGTGCCTTCCCAGGCAGTGGAGCTATTGCTAGACCAAGGTGTCCTCAAGCGGCCCTTATCAGGGTGTGACAGAGGACTTTCACTCTTGTCTTCTGCTCACTTCTGGTTGGTTTTTTTCTCGGTTACAATGATAATGCAGAGATTAGTACTAAAAACTAATGATTGGTAATATCCATATACAGTCATCTCTATGTCCTATTTCTAGTATAACTTTTCTTATTGTAACTGTTTTATTTATTATACTGGAACAATTTGTGCCCTTCAGTGTCTTGCCCCGGCCCCTGGGTAGGTTTCCACCCACAATTATAGATAGGTGTTCTCACACTACCTAATTCACAGTATACCAATGGATGAACCACAAAGGCCATTATATCTTGTGAAAAAGCGTATGTCCCTTATCCTAGAATCTTGCATTGCCTGGGAGCCTGCACTCTTTCTTTGTGAGACAAGCCAAGGCATCACCAGAATGCCAGAAGGTTGCTGGTAGTCACAGAGAATTGACTATAGAATATTAGGGCTGGTGGGCTGGATGCAGTGGCTCACGCCTGTAATCCCAGCACTTTGGGAGGCCAAGGCAAGTGGATCATGAGGTCAGGATATCGAGACCATCCTGGCTAACACGGTGAAACCCTGTCTCTACTAAAAATATAAAAAATTAGCTGGGCGTGGTGGTGGGCACCTGTAGTCCCAGCTACTCGGGAGGCTGAGGCAGGAGACTGGTGTGAACCCGGGAGGCGGAGCTTGCAGTGAGCTGAGATCACACCACTGCACTCCAGCCTGGGCGACAGAGAGCCACCCCGTCGTGAAAAAAAAAAAAAAAAAATATATATATATATATATGGGCTGGTGTCACATCTTCAGTGTAGGGACAGACCTTTGAGCAGGAAGCTACTAATGGTGGCCCAACAGTGCTGAAGACAAATACTTATTCTTTTTTTTTTTTTTTTTGAGATGGAGTCTTGCCCTGTCGCCCAGGCTAGAATGCAGTGGTGCGATCTCAGATCACTGCAACCTCTGCCTCCCTGGTTCAAGCAATTCTTCTGCCTCAGCCTCATAGTAGCTGGGATTACAGGCACGTGCCACCACACCCGGCTAATTTTTGTGTTTTTAGTAGAGACGGGGTTTCACCGTGTTGGCCAGGCTGGTCTCAATCTCCTGACTTTGTGATCCGCCTGCCTCAGCCTCCCAAAGTGCTGCGATTATAGGCATGAGCCATCGCACACAGCCCAAATACTGATTCTTGATTCTTACCCTGATTCCTAGTTTCCTAGCCCAAGCCGATTGCCATTCCCCTTCATTTCATACCGTGTTTCTCTAGACAGTCACGGTGTAGTTAATGCAGGGGAACTTTTTTTGTTATAAGCAAATTCCAGTCCTACCTCCCTGGGTACAGTGCCAGTCGCCATAATGAAATTGTGAATGCTCCCCAAACTAACTTTTGTCCTTCCTTCCAGCAGTGATATTTACTGAGTGCTCTTGCCAGATGAAGAGCTAGGCTCTTGGGTATAGCTTACAGACGTCTAAGTTACTCCCAGGGTTTTCTGATCCCATCCAGTAGGCAGGAGTTTTCTAGTTGGCAGCAGGGGCTCTGGTGTCAGATGGAGCCTGAGTATGCTCACCTTGGGCAAGTTGTTTTACCTCTTAAAAGCTTGTTTCAGGTAAAATGGGGTTGATAACAAGAGCTACCCGGAGATGCCCTACCTATGAATGGTTATTGAGGCACACAGCAAGCACTCAGTCAGTATTAGCTGCTGCTAGTAAACAATATTGCTAGGGATTATTGAGGTCAGCTGTTTCCAAGTTCTCAGACATAAGTACCACATCTGAGAACTGTAGTCTAACACAGGCACTTTGAGGAAGGGGGTGATACTTTCCACTGTCAGATGAGAAGCCAATTAAGGAACTGTGCAACTCTGAACACATCTAATGGCTTTTCCTAGCCGTCTTTCTCCCTCAGCCAATGAGGGTTGCACTAGGTGACCTCTGAAGCCTTCCTGTTTGGCACTATGACTGGATGGAAGGAGAGGAATCAGTGAGTCCCAGGGGAATTCTCTTCCTCATCAGAATGGCCCAGGGATTACGCCCCTGCCTTTTGTCATATATGGGTACAGGGGGAGCAGAGGGAAGATTGAAGTCAGGCCAGCCTCAGGCCCATTGGCATGGGTACCACTGCCTGAAGGAGCTGCCTGTCCAGCTGTACAACCAGGCCCAGGCCCTCCTGAAGGGCAGAAACTTTGGACCTGAGTCATTCGGAACCCTGATGTTGTCACTAAGGCTACCCATCATTCCCCTCTCTGTAGATGACCTGGATGGACTCCTGAGTGAGCTTCCTGAGGAATTCTTCTGTGGGACCAGTAGTTGAGACTGCCCCAACACAGGACACGCACCGTGAGCAGGCAGCTCTGGGCGTGTCTGGTCACGTCCAAGGGGGAGAAGAAGGCCAGCATGATTGGAGAGTGGACACAGCGGGGGGCTTCTGTGGTTGCTCCCACCCTGGGTGTTTTCCCTGAGAGCCCCCTCATCTCTGCGCTGCCCTCACTTTGGGCTTTCCTTTGCTGTTGGCCCCAGAATCTGGCCCGAGACTGGCTCTCCAGCCAACAGGAAAGGCATGTCACCCTCGCCTTGGGTGTCCCTCTCCTGCCTCAGCTTAGCTTTAGAGGATATTGGGCCTGGTTTTCTTGCCCCTTAATACCCTAGTCCCTGGACAGCTGAGGAGCCGGAAGAAGCCACACCACAGCAATGGCGGCCTGCCCCTCTGCACAGGGGAGGAGCATGCTCAGGCTTCCTCTGCTTTGTCTCTTCAGACCTGTGGTTGCTCTGCTCATCCGTGCCCAAGGTTCCCAGGTGCAGGACAGAGGTGTGGCCTATTGTACCTTGTTCTGAAATAAAGCAGCTCCTGCTTCTTCTGCCTCCCTTTCTTTTCCACCCCCTGCTGCTTCCTGCCTGCCCTGCTAGTGCTGTGTGGCCACAGAAGGGCTCAGGCAACTGTTTATCTCTTTTTTTTTCTTTTTTATATAGTTTTAGACTTATAAATTTATAGACTTATTGCAAAGAGAGTACAGAGAGTTCCCACATACCCCACACCCAGTTTCCCAGTTATTATTTTATTTATTTATTTTTGAGATGGAGTCCCACTCTGTTGCCCAGGCTGAAGTGCAGTGGTGCCATCTCCGCTCACTGCAACCTCCACCTCACAGGTTCAAGGGATTTTCCTGCCAGCTGGGCGTGGTGGCTCACACCTGTAATCCCAGCACTTTGGGTGGCCGAGGCGGGCAGATCATGAGGTCAGGAGTTCGAGACCAGCCTGGCCAACATGGTGAAACCCCGTCTCTACTAAAAATACAAAAATTAGCTGGGCATGATGGCACGCACCTGTAATCCCAGGTACTAAGAGGCTGAGGCAGGATAATTGCTTGAATCCGGGAGGCGGAGGTTGCAGTGAGCCGAGATCATGCCGCTGCACTCCAGCCTGGGCGCTGGGTGACAGGGCAAGACCCCGTCTCCAAAAAAAAAAAAAAAAAATCTCCTGCCTTAGCGTCCCAAAGCTAGGATTACAGGCAACACACCACCATGCCGGCTAAAAATTTTTTTTTTTTTTTTTTTTGAGATGGAGTTTCACTCTTGTCACCCAGGCTGAGTGCAATGGTGTGATCTCGGCTCACTGTGACTTCTGCTTCCTGAGTTGAAGCGATTCTCCTGCCTCAGCCTCCCAAGTAGCTGGAATTACAGGCGCCTGCCACCATGCCCAGCTAATTTTTGTATATTTAGTAGAGACAGGGTTTCACCATGTTGGCAAGGCTGGGCTTTAACTCCTGACCTCAGGTGATCCGCCTGTCTTGGCCTCCCAAAGTGCTGGGATTACAGACGTGAGCTACCGCGCCCAGCCTAATCTTTGTATTTTTAGTAGAGATGAGGTTTTACCACGTTGGCCAGGCTGGTCTGACACTCCTGACTTCAGGTGATGCACCCACCTCAGCCTCCCAAAGTGCTGGGATTACAAGCGTGAGCCACCGTGCCCGGCAATTTTTTTGAGACAGGGTTTCTCTCTGTCACCCAGGCTGGAGTGCAGTGGCACAGTCATAGCTTACTGCAGCCTCGACTTTAATGGGCTCAAGCAATCCTCCTGCCTCAACTTTCCAAGTAGCTGGGACTACAGGCAGCACCACTATGGCTGGCAAATTTTTAAATTTTTCGTAGAGACAAGGTCTCACTGTTGTTGCCCAAGCTGGTCTCAAACTCCTGTGATCCTCCTGCCTTGGCCTCCCAAAGGGCTGGGATTACAGGTGTGGTCTCCCCTATTATTGACACCTTATGTTAGTATGGTACATTTGTCACAGTTAATGAACCATTATTGATACATTATTAACTAAGCTCCATACTTTATTCAGATTTACTCAGTTTCCCCCAATGTCCTTTTCCCCTCAGAATCCCATTTCACAATCATCCTGACTCTTGGATGTGATGTTTCTCAGACCTTCCCTGTTTTTAATGACCTTAATTAACAGTTTTGGCCGGGCGCGGTGGCTCAAGCCTGTAATCCCAGCACTTTGGGAGGCCGAGACGGGCGGATCACGAGGTCAGGATATCGAGACCATCCTGGCTGATACGGTGAAACCCCATCTCTACTAAAAAATACGAAAACTTAGCCGGGCGAGGTGGCGGGCGCCTGTAGTCCCAGCTACTCGGGAGGCTGAGGCAGGAGAATGGCGTAAACCCGGGAGGTGGAGCTTGCAGTGAGCTGAGATCCGGCCACTGCACTCCAGCCTGGGCGACAGAGAGAGACTCTGTCTCAAAAAAAAAAAAAAAACAAAAAAACAGTTTTGGGGGAGTACCGGGCAGGCATATGGTAGGATGCCCCTCTCTCAGGATTTGTCTGATGTTTCCTCATGATTAGACTGGGGTTCTGGGTTTTGGAGAGGAAGACCAGAGGTCAGGTGCCATTCTTGCCACATCAAGGGTTCATGCTGACTTTGATCACCTGACTGAGGTAAGCTTTGCCAGGTTTCTCCACTGTAAAGTTACTCCTTTTTCTTCTTTCTGTACTGGACCCTTTGGAAGGAAGTCTCTGTGTGCAGCCCACATTTAAGAATTGGGGAATTATGTTCTACCTCCTTAAGGGCAGAATATCTATACAGTTTATTTGGAATTCTTCTGCGTGGGAGATTTGCCTGTTCTCCCTCATTTATTCATTCATCCATTTATATCAGCATGGACTCACAGGTATTTATTTTACACTTCGGCATATAATCTCAAACTACTTAATTTTGTTGCCAAGCAACTCTTCGTTGCTGTGGCTTCTCTGTACCACTTTTCAGACTAGAGGTGGACAAGGGGCATGGGTGGGTTGTAAAAGGTCTAATTATACCAAGTTGCCAACCTTGTTTTCCTTTCTGGAAGGAGAGTTGGGAAAACTCTCCCAACTCATGGGCAACAGGAGGCAGGTTAAAGAGCCCAGTTTGGGCCAGGCGTGGAGACTCACGCCTATAATCCCAGCACTTTGGGAGGCCAAGGTGGGAGGATCACTTGAGCCCAGGAGTTCAAGCCCAGCCTGGGCAAGGTGGTGAGATGCTGTCTCTTGAATAAGTAAATAAATAATAAATAGCAGGCTGGGCGTGGTGGCTCATGCCTGTAATCCCAGCACTTTGGGAGGCTGAGATGGGAGGATCACAAGGTCAGGAGATAGAGACCATCCTGGTTAACATGGTGAAAATACAAAAAAACTAAAAATACAAAAAAATTAGCCAGGCATGGTGGTGGGCACCTGTAGTCCCAGCTACTTGGGAGGCTGAGGCGGGAGAATGACGTGAACCCGGGAGGCGGAGGTTGCAGTGAGCCGAGATCGTGCCACTGCACTCCAGCCTGGGTGACAGAGTGAGACTGCCTCAAAGAATAAAAATAAAAAAAATAAATAGCCCTGTGTGACTGCCAGCCCCTCCTGTCTTAGGCTCAGCCTGCACTAAGCAGCTAGGAGACAGAGGCCTTCCATGGGCATGGGCTTGGCACTCCTCTCCGGGGAAAGTGTTAATCTCCTTTTCCCAAAGAGGCTGATCCCATGGATTCCAGTTTTTTGTTGTTGTTTTTAGAGACGTGGTCTCACTCTTTCACCAAACTGGAGTGCAGTGCAGTGGTGTGATCATGGCTCACTGCAGTCTCGATCTCCTAGGTTCAAGCAATCCTCCTATCTCAGCCTCCCAAGTAATGGACTACTGGTGCGTGCCACCACGCCCAGCTAATTAACAAAATTTTTCTGTAGAGATGGGTCTTGCTATGTTGTCCAGACTGGTCTTGAACTCCCAGGCTCAAATGATCCTTCCCACCTCAGCCTCCCAAAGTGCTAGGATTACAGGTGTGAGCCACAGCACCCCACTGGATCCCAGTCTTAAGGCTGAAGTGAGTAAGTGCTTTGAGAACTCCATGTTCACTTACCTGCTGATTACAGCAGGGCCCTGTTCTAGAAGGCTTCTGTGCCACAAGGCCAGGGCAAGAGGGGGCTAATTCCCCTGCGCCCTGGTCCCTTCACATTCCCATTGGGTCTTTCTACCTGAACCTACCATGCACTTCTTTCTCTCCCACCTTCCACTCCCTGCTGACTCCCCATCTACAATGGGATCTTCCTGCACCTAAACCCCCACAGCTGGGAGCGGCAGCATGCACCTGTAGTCCCAGCCACTTGGGAGGCTGAGGTGCGAGAATCACTGGAGCCTAGAAGGTTGAGACCAGCCTGGACAACATAGGGAGATCTCATCTCTAAAAAATTAAAAGCCCCCCTGTGCCCTGGGCCTGTTCCCCATTCTCGACACCCATGAGCCCCTGTCTCCCTGCTCAGTCCTGATCAATCCCATGCTCACCTCCTGGCTTCTGGTGTGCTTCACCACCCCACAGGCTCTGAGCTCCCAGAAGGCAGGCTGGGCATCTGATCACCTGGCCCTTTTCCCTCCAGGTTGAAGTCAAGGCCTCCTTTCTCTGCCCTCAGGAAGCTAACGCTACAGACAAGGGGACTGAATACAGTGGTATCTCGGGACTGAGCTGTTAGGGTACCTAGCTCCTTCAGGCCTGTGTGGCAAGAAGGCAGGGGAGAGGCTAGGCTATGACTGTTGTGCCTCAGGGAGGAAGCAGACGCCCACCTGCCTTCGTCCCTCTTGGTCCCACCCAGCCTTGCCAGATTCTCAAGCCTGGGAACCCAGCTGTGGGTGCCCAGCCAGGTCGTTGGCGGGGCAATTAATACACCGAATGGGTGCCAACAGGGTTAATCATGGCTGCATTTATAGAGGTGCCGTTCTCTGAGAACCTCCAAGCTTTGCTTTGTATGATCTCATTCCTCTTCTGGAATCCCCCACCCTGGAATGCCACCAAGAGGCTGGGGCCAGGCAGAGAATGGGTGAACAGGGGGGTAAGGGCAGTGCCGGAAAAAGCCCAGGCTGCTGCCACCCACTTGGGCAGGCAGGTGGATGGACAAGTGTTTGCTCTGGCAGAGAATAAGGACCTTCGTTCAATGCGCTACACATAAGAGGCCCACGTGCCATGAGCCAAGTGCTCGGACTGTGCCAGGGCCTGCTCTGGAGCCCACATCCAGCATGGCAGACCCACATCAACAGCACGGATAGGTGTTTTACAGTGTGCCCCTGATTCCTTCAGGAGTGCAAACTGGGCAGTGGCTGCAACTACAGGGGTCGGGCAACGAGTTGCCGAAGAGACCTCAGAGCAGGTGACCTTAGGGGTAGATCCTCAGGAAGGGGTTGAGGGAGTTCTGAGCTAAGTGAATGGCCTGACAGGGAATGGTTGTGGGGAGCCGTGTGTGATGAGGATGCCTATCCTACGTGAGTGGCATGGGGTCAAACCAAGGAATTGGGGGCTTAGTTGAAAAAGGCAGGCCGGGTGCAGTGGCTCACACCTGTAATCCCAGCAATTCAGGAGGCCAACTTCGGAGGACTGCTTGAGGCCAGGATTTGGAGCCCTATTTAAAAAAATAAAAGGAAAGAATAGGTATTGGAAGTCAGCAGAAGTTTTAAAGCAAGGGAATTAACTATTTTAGATCATTCCGGCAGCAGGGCAGAAGGGATATGGCCAGAGGAAGAAACACCGGGTGAGAGGCTGAGTTGATTCAGGTTTAAGGCATTGTATTGAGGGGCTGAACTTGAGGCGGCGCCTGAAAATGTGAGGCTGGGAGCTAGAACTTGCTTGTGGGAAGGGCCTAGGGAGAGGAAGAAATAAAAGACCACTGGGCAAGGCGCTGCTGCAGGGCCAGGAGGCGGGACAGGTATCAGGAGGAGCCCCAGACGCAGAGGGGACAGACCAGCCCTGCCTGCAGGCCGCTGTGCACTGAGTGAGCTCAGGGTGAGCAGAGCTTTTGAGGCAGTGCCCTCCCCTTCCCCAGCTTGGCAGGCACACCAGCTTGTGTGGTTTCATGGCTTCATTCCTCCCCCTAGAGGCTCCTGGAAGCACAACTGCTTTTTCTTAAGAGTGAACAGGTCTGTGGCTTGAACATCTCAGGTCCATTCCCAGAGTTTCCAGCTCAACCCCTTGGCTCTCCTCAGGCCAGCCATGTAGCCCCCTTGGCAGCTGGGTTAAAAAAATAAATCAATAACGATTGAAGGGGCCGGGAACTGTGGCTCACGCCTGTAATACCAACACTTTGGGAGGCTGAGGCGGGCAGATCGCCTGAGGTCAGGAGTTTCAGACCAGCCTGGCCAACATGGCAAAAACTACTACTAAAAATACAAAAATCAGCTGGGTGTGGTGGCGTATGCCTATAATCCCAGCTACTCAGAAGGCTAAGGCAGGAGAATCGCTTGAACCCCAGGAAACGGAGGTTGCAGTGAGCTGAGATCACGCCACTGCACTCCAGCCTGGGCGACACAGTGAGAGGAAAAAAAAAAAAAAAAAGGATGATTGAAGGCAGTTTCTAGAGACCAGTCTGTCCTGCTTAGAGAATGGGGGAGGCTGCCAGGTGGGTGCAGCAGCTGAAGCCAAAAAGTGCACCATCTTTTTTTTTTTTTTAAAGAGATGGAGAGGTGGGGGCGGTGGCTCATGCCTATAATCCCAGTACTTTGGGAGGCTGAGGCGGGCAGATCACGAGGTCAGGAGTTCGAGACCAGCCTGGCCAACATGGTGAAACCCTGTCTCTACTAAAAATACAAAAAATAGCTGGGCATGGTGGTGGGTGCCTGTAATCCCAGTTACTCAGGAGGCTGAGGCAAGAGAATCGTTTGAACCCAGGAGGCAGAGGCTGCAGTGAGCCAAGATTGTACCACTGCACTCTAGCCTGGGCAACAGAGTAAGACTGTCTCAAAAAAAAAAAAAAAAAAAAAAAGATGTAGGTCTCAGGATGTTGCCCAGGATGGTCTCAAACTCCTAGGCTCAAGCGCTCCTCCTGTCTCGGCCTCCCAAAGTGCTAGGCTTACAGGCATGAGCCACCATTCTTGGCCCAGAGCACAACATCTATGTGGGGTTCTGGCTCTGCCTATCACAAACTGTGACCCTGAGCCAGTAGATTACTTTGTTAAGCCTTAAATTCCTCATCTGTAAAACAGAGATAAGACCACCCATCTCAGAGGCATTCAACTGTGAAAATTTCATTTATTGTCCAAACCAAGTTTACTAATTACTGGGTGGGCTAGGAAGTATGGTCCTCTGGGTGAAGGTGGATATGAATGTGATTTAAACACCGTAAAACTCTCTGCACTGCAGATGCTGGGAAGAGCTGCTCACCTACTCAGTAACTATGCCTTGACCTCCCCTTACCTCCTGTACTGAGATCAGCCCTATCTCCTCCACGTGGGCCAGTGGTGGCTTCTGCCCTCCAGCCAACATCAGAGAGGCTAGAGGCACCTTGTCTTCCTCCCAGCCCTGCCCATCTCCATGACTGACCTGTTCGCGCACCCCGGACCTTGCCAATCCAAGATGCTCACTCTAGGGATGAAGGTGGATGCAGATGCTGGGGTTCAGGGGTGGCCTCAGCTGAGGGCCTGCTGACCAACCAAAGGGTATCAGTAGGGGCAGGGGCTGGCCCTCACCCTGGGCTGGGGGTTGGGCCAGCAGCTTCTCAGCACCAGGATCATGACTCTGAGCAAACTGTGTTTACCAGAGCAGAGAAGGACCTATTTATAGCCTCAGCTGCTGCTTTCTCTGGCTCACGGTGGAGGGGGCAGGGTGGCTTCTCAGAGCAAGGGAGGTAGTCGGGTCGAGGGAACCTGGCTCTGCCCAGGTGCCACTGCTCCAAACCCTGGGCCCCATCCATGGCAAGGGAGACCTTCCCTTTCACCTCTTCCACGCTGCGCTCTCTCCGCCTGCAGCGGGAGTGGCTGGAATGGGAGGACCGGCGGCGGGCAGCTGCCCAGCAATGCCGGAGCCGCAGGTGCCCGTCAAGTCCCCGGGCCCGACTCACTAGGCCTCACCGTTCCTGCCGAGACCCAGCTGTCCACCATGCCCTGTTCTCCGGCGACCTGCAGCAGGTCCAAGCCCTGTTCCAAGATGAAGAGGCCGCCAACATGATTGTGGAGACTGTGAGCAACCAGCTGGCCTGGTCAGCTGAACAGGGTAGGGGGCACCAGAAGAGGGCAGAAGAGGAGGGAGAAAGAAGGGGAGTGGGTGGGGAGGGGGGAGAGTCTAGGGCCCCCCTTCTCTGCAGACCACAGACTATAGCAGCCCTTTCTACCACCCATCCTAGCTCCCTCCTAAACAGAGATGAGGCAGAGTTAGCAGTCTGTATGTCTTTTAAGAATTAAAAGTTGGCCGGGCGCAGTGGCTCACACCTGTAATCCCAGCACTTTGGGAGAACAAGGCGGGTGAATCACGAGGTCAGGAGTTCGAGACCAGCCTGGACAACATGGTGAAACAAAACCTTGTCTCTACTAAAAATATAAAACATTAGCATGGTGGCGCGCACCTGTAATCCCAGCTACTCAGGAGGCTGAGGCAGGAGAATCGCTTGGACTCGGGAGGCGGAGGTTGCAGTGATCCAAGATTGTCCCACTGCACTCCAGCCCAAGCGACAGCATGAGACTCTGTCTCAAAAAAAAAAAGGAGGTAAAAGTTATATTCTTGGCCTGGGCACGGTGGCTCATGGCTGTAATCCCAGCACTTTGAGAGGCCAAGGCGGGACTACTGCTTTAGACCAGCTTGAGCAACACAGAAGACCCCATCTCCACAGGGGAAAAAAATACATATGTATATATGTGTGCATAAATTCTACTGTAGAGGCATCTGCCGTGAATTTTATAACTAGCCCCCAAATCGATTGGGTAGATTTTTTTTTAAACTATTTTAAATAGCAGTATGATGAACATCTTTATGTACTTGCCAGATGATATCCTTAGAATATATTCTGGCTAGGCTGGGCGCAGTGGCTGAAGCCTGTAATCCCAGCACTTTGGGAGGCCAAGGCGGATGGATCACGAGGTCAGGAGATTGAGACCATCCTAACATGGTGAAACCCCGACTCTACTAAAAATACAAAAATTAGCTGGGCGTGGTGGCGCGAGCCTGTAGTCCCAGCTACTTGGGAAGCTGAGGCAGGAGAATCGTTTGAACCTGGGAAGTGGAGGTTGCAGTGAGCCAAGATCACACCATTGCACTCCAGCCTGGCAACAGAGTGAGACTCTGTCTCAAAAACAACAAAAAAAAGGGCCTGGTGCGGTGGCTCACACCTGTAATCCCAGCACTTTGCGAGGCCAAGGCGGGCAGATCAGGAGGTCAAGAGATCGAGACCATCCTGGCCAACATGGTGAAATCTCATCTCTATTAAAAATACAAAAATTAGCTGGCCATGTGGCACCTGTAGTCCCAGCTACTTGGGAGGCTGAGGCAGGAGAATCGTTTGAACCTGGGAGGCGGAGGTTGCAGTGAGCTGAGATTGTGCCATTACATTCCAGCCTGGGAACAGAATGAGACTCCGTCTCAAAAAAAAAATACATATATATATATATATATATTCTGGCTGGCGGGTCTGTCCAGGTTAACTAAATACCTTAGCTGAGATCACCACGATCTCAAGATTGACAGGAGATTGCTTAAACCCCACCCATGGATCTGGGGCTTGAATCCTTGGGAGAGCATGAGCTCCCTCTGTTACTACAGGTTCCAAATTCCTGCTTGGCTGTGACCCCACCAGGGCATCCTGGTCTTGTCCTGCAGCTTGTCCAGAATCCCCACGATGGAACTCAGCCTTAATTTCAAGTCTACTAAGAAACAGAACATGCTTTACTCAAGATTTAGAAAAGCCAGGGACAGACTGTGCTGCCATGCAAACAACTTCTAGTTTGATATGAGGCATCTATGCCTTTTAAACAAGTCCCTGACCACTGCCACCATTCAAATCCAACACTAGTCCCACGATTACCCTCTCCTCATTCTTTTCCCATCCCCACCTCTTATTCTCCCCCTTCTCCCTTCCCCCTATTTCTGAAGGGGTGGCCTGCCCCTCCACACCTGTGGGCGTTTCTTGTTAGGTGGAACGAGACACTTGAGAAAAGAAATGAGACACAGAGACAAAGTATAGAGAAAGAAAAAGTGGGCCCAGGGGACCCGCG
>NC_044992.1:51010191-51013058 GCF_008728515.1 Papio anubis
TTCTTTTTTTTTTTTTTTGAGGTGGAGTCTCGCTCTGTCGCCCAGGCTGGAGTGCAGTGACCGGCTCTCGGCTCACTGCAAGCTCCGTGTCCTGGGTTTACGCCATTCTCCTGCCTCAGCCTCCCGAGTAGCTAGGACTACAGGCGCCCGCCACCTCGCCCAGCTAGTTTTTTTTTTTTGTAATTTTTTTTTTAGTAGAGACGGGGTTTCACCGTGTTAGCCAGGATGGTCTCGATCTCCTGACCTCGTGTCCGCCCGTCTCGGCCTCCCAAGTGCTGGGATTACAGGCTTGAGCCACCGCGCCCGGCCCTGTTTTTTGTGTTTTTGAGATGAAGTCTTGCTCTGTCGCCCAGGCTGTAGTGCAGTGGCGTGATCTCGGCTCACTGCAACCTCTGCCTCCTGGGTTCAAATGATCCTCCTGCCTCAGCCTCCTGAGTAGCTGGAATTACAGATGTGTGCCACTACGCCCAGCTAGGTTTTGTATTTCTAGTGGAGATGGGGTTTTGCCATGTTGGCCAGGCTGGTCTTGAACTCCTGACCTCAAGTGATCCACTCGCCTTGGCCTCCCAAAGTGCTGGGATTACAGGCATGAGCCACCATGCCCAGTCCAAATTCCTAGTTGTTTTAAGGTATTAAGAAATATCTGGCCAGGTGTGGTGGCTCACACCTGTAACTCCAGCTACTAGGAGGTTGAGACACAAGAATCGCTTGAACCCGGGAGGTGGAGGTTGCAGTGAGCTGAGATTCTGCCACTGCACTCCAGCAACACTCTGTCTAAAAAAAAAAAAAAAAAAAAAAACTGGGCGCAGTGGCTCACGCCTATAATCCCAGCACTTTGGGAGGCTGAGGCGGGCGGATCACGAGGTCAGGAGTTCAGGATCAGCCTGGCCAACATAGTGAAACACTGTCTCTATTAGAAATACAAAAAATTAGCTGGGGCGGGCGTGGTGGCGGGCGCCTGTAATCTTAGCTACTCAGGAGGCTGAGGCAGGAGAATCACTTGAACCCAGGAGGCGGAGATTGCAGTGAGCCGAGATTGTGCCACTGCACACCAGCCCCTGCGACAGTGTGAGACTCTGTCAAAAAAAGAAAAAAAAAAGATCTACAGTCCAGGTGCAGTGGTTCACGCCTGTAATAACTACACTTTTGGAGGCAGAGGCAGGATTGCTTGAGTCCAGGAGTTTGAGAACAGCCTGGGCAACATAAGTGAGATTTTGTCTCTACTAAAAATAAAAAATAAAAACTAGGCGGGCATGGTGGCATGAGCCTCTAGTCCCAGCTACTTGGGAGGCTGAGGCAGGATGATCTCTTGAGCCCAGAAGTTCAAGACCAGACTGGGCAACATAGTGACACCCTGTCTCTATAAAACATAAAATTAGCCGGGCATGGTGGCGTGCATCCGTAGTTTCAGCTACTCAGGAAAAGCACTTGAGCCCAAGAGGTCTAGGCTTCAGTAAGCTAGGATCATGCTGCCACTATACTCCAGCCTGGACAACAGGGCAGGACCCTGTCTTAAAAAAAAAAAAAAAAAGTGGGAGGAGAGGTATGGGGGTACCTCACACCAACGTTAGGAAACACAAGGCTAGATTTTTTGTTTTTGGAGACAGGGTCTCACTCTGTTATCCAGGCTGGAGTGCAGTGGCACAATCATGACTCACTCGTAGCCGCAATTTCCTGAGCTCAAACGATCCTCCTGCCTCAGCTTCCAGGGAAGTTGGGATTACAGGACAGTGCTACCATACCTGGCTATTTTTTTAAAAATTATTATTTTTAGTAGAGACATAGTGTCTCTATGTAGCCCAGGCTGGTCTCTGACTCCTGAGCTCAGGCAATTCTCCTGCCTTGGCCTCCCAAAGTATTGGAATTATAGACATGAACCAATACACCAACCCTGCCACTTTTTTTAAGGTTGGCAGTTTCTTGGAGTCCCTGCATGAGGGTATTTGCACTTTTACAATCAGGTCACCGGGTGCGGTGGCTCACGCCTGTAATCCCAGCACTTTGGGAGGCCGAGGCAGGCGGATCACGAGGTCAGGAGATCAAGACCATCCTGGCTAACATGGTGAAACCCCATCTCTACTAAAAATACAAAAAATTAGCCGGCGCGGTGGCTGGCCTTCCTGTAGTCCCAGCTACTTTCGGGGAGGCTGAGGCAGGAGAATGGGGCGTGAACCCGGGAGGTGGAAGCTTGCAGTGAGCTGAGATCAGCCCGCTGCACTCCAGCATGGGTGACAGAGCGAGACTCCGTCTCAAAAAAAAAAAAAAAATACACAATCAGGTCAACAGACAGGGTGGCAGGTAAGGATCCAAGGGCTCCTGGAGACTCACCCTGCCCACAGCTGGGACCTCCTCTCCCCACTACATCAGATGATGTCCAGAAGTGAGGTCCATTTACCAGCCTTTCTTGGGTTCTTACAGGCATTTGGTGTGCCTTCCAACGAACCTCACATCTTTCTAAGTAGCATTGGGGAATGCCCTTACTGGAACCCTACCGGGCGAGCTTTGGAGTGTTACTTAAATTTAGTATTTGAAGGCCGGGTGTGGTGACTAACACCTGTGAGTCCAGCACTTTGGTAGGCCAAGGCAGGGGATCCCACAGGGTCGGGGAGATCAGAACCATCCTGGCCAACATGGGAATTTGGCTCCTATTTCTACTAAAATACAAGAGCTGTGAGCATGTGGTGCATGCCTGTAGTCCCAACTACTTGGGAGGCGAGGCGGAAGAATGGCTTGGGGCCAGGAGGCCCAGGAGACTGCAGTGAAGCCAAGGGCACCACTGCACTCCAGCCACAGACAGAGCAAGACTTGGCTCATGCCTGTCCCAGCACTTTGGGAGGGCCAGGCAGGTGGATCCGCAGGTCAAAGGA